>NC_133649.1:55786060-56086060 GCF_009905375.1 Apium graveolens
AGTCTTTGGCTTTGAGAAATTTCGATCTTATCTGCTTGGTACGAAAGTAACAGTATTCACTGATCATGCAGCTATTCGCTATCTGGTTTCTAAGAAGGATTCGAAGCCGAGACTCATTCGTTGGGTGCTTTTACTTCAGGAATTTGAGTTAGAGATCAAAGATAGAAAAGGTACTGAGAATCAAGTAGCTGACCATCTCTCTAGGTTAGAGAATCCCGATTCTACTTCACAAGATAGGACGTTAATCAATGAATCTTTTCCGGATGAGCAGTTGTTTGCAATTCAGGAGGAAGAACCATGGTTTGCAGATATTGTAAACTATCTCGTCAGCAATATAATGCCTTTTAATTTGACATCCGCTCAAAAGAAGAAGTTTCTGCATGAGGTGAAGTGGTATATGTGGGATGAACCATATTTGTTTAGACAGGGAGCTGACCAGATCATCAGGAGATGTATCCCGTTCTGTGAGACGGAGGGGATATTATGAGACTGCCATTCCACGGTTTATGGTGGACACTATGGAGGTGAGAAGACGGCAGCTCGTATTCTGCAAGCAGGTTTTTTCTGGCCTACTTTGTTCAAGGATGCTCATCAGTTTGTTTTAAGGTGTGATCGTTGCCAAAGAGTGGGAAATTTGTCAAGGAAGGATGAGATGCCATTAAATGTGATGCTTGAAGTCGAGGTCTTTGATGTGTGGGGAATCGATTTCATGGGGCCTTTTATCTCGTCTTGCAATAATCAGTACATCTTGCTGGCAGTCGATTATGTCTCAAAATGGGCCGAAGTTAAAGCTTTACCGACAAATGATGCAAAGGTAGTACTAAATTTTCTTCATAAGCAAATTTTCACAAGGTTTGGAACGCCTCGGGTAATCATAAGTGATGAAGGATCGCATTTTTGCAACCGTAAGTTCACTTCTATGATGCAGCGTTATAATGTGAATCATCGAGTAGCTACTGCTTATCATCCGCAAACAAATGGTCAAGCGGAAGTGTCTAACAGAGAGATAAAGCGTATTCTAGAGAAGGTTGTTTGTCCGTCAAGGAAGGATTGGTCTTTAAAGCTCGATGAAGCTGTTTGGGCTTACAGAACAGCATACAAAACTCCACTCGGGATGTCACCGTTTCAGTTGGTGTACGGTAAGGGATGTCATCTACCGGCGGAGCTTGAGCATAAAGCCTACTGGGCATTGAAGAAATTGAACCTGGATTTAGATGCAGCTGGTAAGAAAAGAATGCTTCAGCTTAATGAACTTGATGAATTTCGACTTCAAGTGTACGAGAATAACAAAATGTATAAGGAAAAGGTGAAGAGGTGGCACGATAGGAAGCTACATCCTAAGTTATTTGTGCCAGGGCAACAAGTTCTGTTATTCAACTCTCGGCTCCGACTTTTTCCTGGGAAGTTGAAATCAAGATGGTCTGGACCTTTTATTGTCAAAACTGTGTTTCCACATGGAGCGGTGGAAATTTTTGAGAATGATTCGGACCAAGCATTCAAGGTAACGGTCAGCGGTTGAAGCACTACTATGGGGACATGGCAAACCGAGAGGTGGTTAGTGCCATTTTGTTGACTACTTGAGAAAGGTACGGAACGTCAAGCTAATGACGAAAAAGAAGCGCTGCGTGGGAGGCAACCCATGAATTGTTGTTACAGGAACCCTTAGAAGTTAATAACCTATCCAAACACATAAAAAAAATCAGAAAACAGGGGCTGAAAAAAAAAAATTCCAGAGACCCTCTGCGCGTCCGCGCAGCTATGTTGAGCGGCCGCGCAGCTTGCTGCGCGCCCGCGCAGATATGCTGAGCGGCCGCGCAGGGGTCGAGTTCCAGAATTTTTTTTTACAGTTCAGAAAAAAAAAAATATAAAACACAAAAACAGTTGTAGCCCATAAACCCACGAATTATTCCCACTACCCCATCATTTTATCCCTTAATTCCCAAACCCTAATCTAATCCACACCCTATATATACATACACCTATCCTACATATCTCTCACAAAACTTCCTACACTTAAACCCTCTCACAAACATCAAAAATCAGTTCTTACACACTTTTATTCACGAATCAATGGTACCCAAGAGAGCACGCACTATTGACAGCAGCAGCACAGTTCCTACTGCTGATTCATCGAGGGGTACTGCTGCAAGACCTCGGTTAACTGACAGAGCTGCGGAGGAGGAGTACACTAGGCTGTTGGGGAAGCCGATTCTGAAAGAGAGGGGGGTTTTACCATCAGGGAGGGATGGTGAGTTGTTGCCCATGATTGTAGAGAAGGGGTGGATAGCTTTTTGTGAGTCACTCGAAGCAGTACCGATGAGCGTTGTTCGCGAGTTCTACGCGAATGCGAAGGCTGAAAAGAATGGGTTTTCTGTAGTCCGTGGGCTAACAGTTGATTATCATCTTGCGGCGATTCACCGTGTGATTGGACAGCGAGAGAGGAAGCCCGAGGAGGAGAACTGGAATGAAAAGACTGCTGAGGATTTTGACTTGGATTTGATTTGTGCGACTCTCTGTCGACCGGGCACAGTTTGGAACCGCAGTCCAGCCAATAATGAGTATCGTCACTTTCCGGCGATCGCCATGAACAGGTATGCCCGTGCATGGAATGCATTTATATGTGCTAATATTTTGCCTTCTTCACATGCACACGAGGTCACAGTTGAGAGAGCACAGTTGTTGTGGGGAACTCTGCATGATGAGTACTATGTGGACCTTGGTGAGTTTATCTACCAAGGAATTCTGAAGTTTTTGAGGGGAGCAAAGCATATGAACATCCCTTATGCATCCACGGTTACGAAGCTATGCCGAGCAGTAGGAGTGAACTGGCCGGCTCATGAGCAGTTACAGTTGCCAGCAGCTTCGATAGATTCTGGCACTCTGAATGGGATGTAGGAGTGGACCGGTGGTGAGCCTGAGGAGCATGGGCTGGGTTATCGTCTTCCAGGAGGACGTCCAGCACGAGGTGCTACTATGGCTAGGCCAGGGCGTGGTGAGGCTGGTTCTTCGAGAGCTCAGGAGGGTGCTGGGATGGGTGATGCCCAGTATAGGAGGCTTTCACGGCGGATGGATGCCATGTATGAGACGCAGAGCAGGTTTGCTCAGGAGCTCACCCTTGCATTAGGGACTGCTTTTCGAGGCCTTGGAGCTGATATCCAGTGGCCAGTTTTTGGTGAGGACTCTGCATACCCGCCGCCTGATACTCCACCCACTGAGGGTGATGATGATGACTCCGAGTAGGTATACCCTGTGTTCCTTTCTACTACTTTCACTGAGGACAGTGAAGATTTTTAGTTTGGGGGTGGTAGTTAAGGAATATTGTGTGTGTATCATTTAGTTGCATATTCATGATAGTTTAGTTCATATAGTTGCATAATTTATGCCATATAGTTTTTTTTTATGAATGTCATGTAGCTCATGCATTTACTATGATCCCTTTTGCAATGATTTATCGACTGAATTGTGATATTGATGCGAGTGTAGTGATAGCATTAAAGTGATATTAAGTTGTGTAGGTTGATATGCATGCTAGAAACAATTGTAAGTCCACTAAGTTTTAAAGAAGGCGTAAGGGCTAGATTGTTGTTATGATTTGGTTGTTTTCAAGGTCAATCTATTTATTATGCTTAGAATTCGATTATAGGTTCTTAGTGATAAAAACATGAAAAAGAAAAATTTTTGGAGAAAAAAAATATGGAAGTTGTTGCTAGTTGTGGCTAGGCGTCAAATGGCTAGTAGCCGGCTCGCTTATGTTGCGAGTAGTCTAGGGTTGAGTAAGATGGAGCGAAACGCACTTGCTCATAAGTTATAAAAAAAAAAAATTTGCATAATTGATCAAGAGTGGGCTCTTTGGTATTCGAGTTATTAAGTTCTTAGGGGACTTTGTGCCTAGTGACCTAAGGCTTTTAGAGTCTGGGATCCGCTAACCTAACGCTCGTTACATGGATACCATTGTATAAGTCTTTTGTGGACCTCACTCATTGCACGGTCAAATAAGCATTTGAGTTGTAAATAAAAAGCACGATTCCGTAGTAAGCTCCAGAGTTCTTGTAGTGTTGTATATCACTTTGTGCCTAGAATTTTTTATTCTTTGTATAATCGTAGGATTGCCTTGAAGATAGTCTAGTCATAGTAATTGGTCTAGTTCCGAAGCATATCTGTTAAGCATTTGCACACACCACGTTTCTGGCTGTATGTCCGTTGCATGAGTTTATTGATCTTTAGTTGTCTAACTGCATTCGTCGAGAGGTAACAATTTGGTTGGTTAATTATAGTAAGGGGGATCGTTGCATTTTCATATAGATTGCATTCATGCATATTTGTATTTGTTTTTGAGTCTGTGATGCTTGAGGACAAGCATCGATTTAAGTTTGGGGGTGTGATAAGTGGCACTTTACACCACATAGAACGTCTTAAAATGGCTTAAATTGGTGTCTTGAAATCAAGTATTTTGTGTATTTGATGCGTTTTTCTAGTGTTTATGCATTTCAGGGTAATAGTTGCATTTCGGGGGAGGAATCATCAAGAATAAGCCTTGGCATGTGTTCTCCATTGCGAGAGGAAAGGAATGGGCAGATTACGGCGAAGAAACGGAGCAAGCTTGGAATTTTTCCAGTAGGGTCCTGCGCGCCCGCGCAGCAATGCTGAGCGGCCGCGCAGCAGCCTGCGCGCCCGCGCAGATATGCTGAGCGGCCGCGCAAGGTCGGGGAAAAAGCTAAATTATTTTAGACTTCTACTTCTGTGTGGCTTCCAACTTCTATGTAATCTGAGTTTTATGGGACTATTATATAGGTAGATTTGAGACGTTTTCATAGAGAGTATTAAGGAGATTATGTTTTAGATTGTGTTTTACGCAAGAAGCAAAGGAGATAAGGAAGAAGACCGATTTAGCACACCGCAACGAAGAGGAAGCATATATTCTTGTGATTCTTGTTTCATTGTAACGTTGGATGCTAGTTTTCTTGCTTTGACTTATTTACTCTTGTGACGTACTCTGTTTTAATATAATTAGTGTAGTTATTATTTTCTTGTGTTGTTTGTCATGATTTCATATGAACCCATGATGGCGATAAGTTCTATTATGGGCTGATCATGATCATGGGGTTACAACGGATTTATTATGGAATTCTTTAGTTAATTGTTTAATACTTTAGTGTGTGATGATTGCATGATATCTAGTATTGGTTGTGCGTATTCGTCTTATGTGCGTCGCGAACATATAAGATAGGGTGTTAATCTCTTGTGAAGCGACGGTGGATCTTGAGATTTAGAACTTGCCATACTAGCATAGGTTCATGTACGTTGTGCATGATTAGTGGGTAACTCTAACAGTTTTATTTGCCCTATGTAATCAAAAGAAATAACTTGTGCTTAAATCGTTATGTTGTCAATTTCTGTAGACATATAGGAACTCAACATAATTGATGACTATTCAACTTCTATCTTAATTGTGGATGTTTGGTAGAATGGTATTAGTACAATGAAAGTTGGATTTTATCAGTTTTGTGTTATTCGATTAATATCATCACTGTCACATGCTAAAGGTAATAACAATGGCTATAGAAGGAAGTAATAATGAAGTTGTGATCTCATGAGTGTTTTATTATTGATAATTTGAAGTGTTAGTTAAGTGGTTAATTAAGTAGTTAATTATAGTTAATATTTGATCAACAATTTTAAGTGTTATTATCTTAACATTGAGAAGTAATCATACATTGGTGAGTGAGTTTAATTAGACAATAAATTAGTCTGAGTCTCTGAGGGAACGAACTAGAAAGTATTCTATATTACTTGCGAACGCGTATACTTGCGTGAATATTAGCGCATGTTTTCGCCCTAACAGTGACCCCCAAATCTAGACCCCGGGTTTGGAGGGCGTCACAGGTTGGTATTAGAGCTACATGTTATTGTCACTGAAACAGGCTTAGGATTGTCATAGATGAGTCATAGGAAGATCACATAAGATAGGCGCGTGTAGTTTAGCTCTTATAGGATTAAATTTAGGTTATTGGGTTGGGTTATAGTTAAGTTGTTTAGGTTCCCTGTTTTTTGTTTAGCTCTTGGCTTTTGTGCCATTGCTTTGCTATTGTGTTGGTTTTGAGAATGGTAAGAAGTGTTGGAAAAGAGGTTGGGAGGTTGTGTTGCAACCCTATCCCCTGTTTGTTGGTTTATTTGAGATTTTGAGTAAGGGTTTAAAAGGTTTGGATAATTCTTCGTAAATTTTCTTTGTGTTGTTATTCTCAATGTAATAAGCAGGATTATGTGATAATCATGTCGCTTGTGTTAATATGGTAGCAAGTTTATGATATTTTGAGAAGAGATAATGTTTGAGAATTTTGATATGCTAAGGAATTGCTACATATTTGACATAATGCTTGACAGCTTATTATATAAGTTGCTTGTTTTCTTACCAGAATAATGGCACCAAAGAGAAGGAATAATTCAGGAGAGGATCGTACCGAGGGTCGGACAGATCCAGCGATTGTCCAGATATGGGGACTGATGCAGCAACAGATGTTACATCTTACGCAGCAGCAACAGCAACAGCAGCAACAAGCAGCAGCACCACCTGCAGTGACTTTTAAGCAGTTTCAAGCAGGGAAGCCACCTGAGTTCAAGGGAAGTGCTGATCCTGTGGAAGCCAATGCATGGCTCAAAGAAATGAAAAAGGCTTTTGAATTAGTTGGAGCAGGAACTGAGCAGAAAACCAAGTTTGCAAGCTACTTTCTGAAGGGCGAGGCGAACTATTGGTGGGAATCCACACGAGCATTGGAAGGAGGTGAGTTTATAACTTGGGAAAGGTTTATCGAGCTGATCCTGGAGAAGTATTTTCCGAGGTATATGAAGAACCAAATGGGGATTAAGTTTTTGAACCTGACCCAGGGTGATCTTACTGTCGATGAGTACGAGGCTAAGTTTACTGAGTTAGCAAGGTTTGTGCCAGACCAGGTTGACACAGATGAAAAGAAAGCAAGAAGGTTTGAACAGGGATTGAGATTTTGGATTCAGAATAGGGTGGCCATGTTTGAATTGACTTCATATGTGGCAGTAGTGCAGAAAGTGATGGTGATTGAAAGTAAGAGTGATATGTATCAGAAAGGAAAGGATGGGAAGAAATGGAAAATGGAAACCTCAGGAGGAGGACATCAACAAGGTAACTTCCAGGGCCGTTCCAATAAAAGGCTAGAATTTCAAGATAACAAGAGTGTGGGATTCAAGAAACCACAGCCAGGGAATGGGAACCGTTTTCAGAATTCTAATCAGCAGAGGCCCAATCGTCCACCAGCGTCAGATTGCAAGTTTTGTGGTAGAAGGCACTTTGGGATTTGTAAGGCTAATGTGTTGTGTTACAAGTGCAATCAGAAGGAACACTATGCTAATGAGTGTCGAAGTCAAACTACAACTCAGAAATCAGGGACAGTGTGCTTTAAATGTGGAAAGATGGGGCATATTGCCAGGGACTGCCAGATAACTGAACCAGCAGCTAATGTGGCAAAAATTGAAGGACCACCAGCAAAGGACCAGCCAAAGGCTAGGACATTCAACATGACTATGAAGGTTGCTGTTCAAAGTTCTGACGTGGTTGCAGGTACGCTTCCAGTCAACTCCGTAGATGCTAAAGTTCTATTTGATTCTGGAGCTACAAGGTCATTTATTTCTCAAAGTTTTGTCGATAAACTGCATTGCGAAGTTAAGTTGTTAGAACAAGCATTAATGATAGAATTAGCTAATAAGAATCAAGTTTCCATCGACCGAGTGTGCCCAAGGTGTGATATTGAGATAGGGGGACATCATTTTTATGCCAACTTAATATCTTTTAAGTTGGGAGAATTTGATGTTATCTTAGGAATGTATTGGTTATCAGAAAATAACGCTCAGATTGATTGTAAGAATAGGAAAGTGAGACTTCAGACCTTGGATAGTAAGAAGAAGGTGATATTTCGAGGAAATAAGCAAGAGAGGAAGTTCTTGACGATAGCTCAAGTGAAGAAGTTATTGTGTCAGAATTGCGAGGCGTATTTGGCCCATGTGATACACACCAGCAAAGAAGTTCCAGCACTAGAAGCGATTCCAGTTGTCAATGAATTTCCAGATGTCTTTCCAGACGATCTACCAGGATTACCTCCCGACAGAGAAATTGAGTTTGCGATCGATTTAGCACCCGGAACAGAACCAGTTTCTAAAGCTCCGTACCGGATGGCACTAGTGGAGATGAAAGAATTGGCAACTCAGCTGCAAGATCTTTTGGAGAAAGGAGTTATAAGACCCAGTGTATCCCCGTGGGGCGCACCAGTACTGTTTGTCAAGAAGAAGGACGGGAGTATGTGACTGTGTATTGACTATCGAGAACTAAATAAGCTAACCATTAGAACAAGTACCCGTTACCAAGGATCGATGATTTGTTTGACCAATTGAGAGGTGTTGTATGGTTTTCTAAAATTGATTTAAGATCCGGATATCATCAACTGAAGATCAAGCCTGAAGACATTCTGAAGACTGCATTCAGAACCAGATATGGGCATTATGAGTTTCTAGTAATGGCATTTGGATTAACCAACACACCAGCAGCTTTCATGGATCTGATGAATCGATTATTCAAGAAGTATTTGGATAAATTCGTAATCATGTTCATAGACGACATCTTGATCTATTCTAAAACAGAAGAAGAGCATGCAGAGCACTTGAGGATAGTTCTTGAGATACTACGACAAGAGAAATTATACGCAAAGTTTTCCAAGTGTGAATTTTGGTTAAAAGAAGTACGATTTCTTGGGCACGTGATTAGCAATAAAGGAGTGCAAGTGGATCCAGCAAAGATTGAAGCCATAATCAACTGGGAGAGGCCAAAAACACCAACAGAAGTACAAAGTTTCATGGGATTAGCAGGTTACTACAGAAGATTCGTGCAAGATTTTGCGAAAATAGCTACGCCGTTGACGAAGCTCACCAGGAAGAACCAGAAATTTGAATGGGATGAGAAGTGCGAGGAGAGTTTCCAAGAATTAAAGAATAGATTAGTATCTTCTCCAGTGCTAGTCTTTCCAAATGAACAAGGAAATTTTGTGATCTACAGTGATGCGTCATACAAAGGATTGGGATGTGTTTTGATGCAGCATGACAAGGTGATAGCCTACGCTTCAAGATAACTGAAACCACATGAAGAAAAGTATCCAACGCATGATCTTGAGTTGGCAGCTATAGTGTTTGCATTGAAGATTTGGAGGCATTATCTTTATGGGGAAAATGTGAGATCTACACGGACCACAAGTGTTTGAAGTATATCTTCTTCACCCAGAAGGAATTGAACATGAGGCAGAGAAGATGGCTAGAACTAATCAAGGACTATGACTGTACTATCAACTATCATCCAAGCAAAGCAAATGTGGTGGCCGACGCGCTGAGCAGAAAAGAAAGGTTGAATATGATAACTTCATCCGAGGAATTGATCAAGGAGTTTGAGAAACTTGGAATAGAGGTCAGTATCCCAAGTATGTCTACAGAGGTATTATGTGCAATGTCTTTTCAACCAGAACTATTAGAGAAGGTAAGAAGATGTCAGGAAGAAGTCATGAGCCATGAACGAGACAGTTTGACAGGAGAAGAGATAGGGAGTCAAGAGGATGATAAAGGAATATTAAGATTTTCTTCCAGAATATGGATACTCAACGTAGCCGAGCTGAAAGATGAAATTCTTCGAGATGCTCACAACTCTAGATACTCAATTCATCCCGGGAGTACGAAGATGTACAGAGACTTAAGAGAAAATTTTTGATGGCCAAGCATGAAGAAGGAAATTGCAGAATGGGTAAGTAAGTGTTACACTTGCCAGCGAGTCAAAGCGGAACATCAAAGACCCAGTGGACTGATACAACCATTTGACATTCCAAAATGGAAGTGGGAACATATCGCGATGGATTTTGTGGTTGGATTGCCGAGGACCAGGGCAAATCATGATGCTATTTGGGTCATTATCGATAGATTGACGAAGTCAGCGCATTTTCTTCCTATCAACGAGAGATTTTCAATGGATAAATTAGTTCGGTTATATCTTAAAGAAATTGTGACACGACATGGAGTTCCAGTATCCATAGTTTCAAACAGAGATCCTCGATTTAATTCAAGATTTTGGAGAAGTTTTCAAGATTGTCTCGAAACAAAGCTGAACATGAGTACCGCGTATCATCCACAGACAGACGGTCAAAGTGAAAGGACGATTCAGACTATTGAAGATATGCTAAGTGTATGTGCACTAGATTTTGAAGGGAGTTCGGACGAACATTTGCCATTGGTTGAGTTCTCTTACAATAACAGTTATCATGCCAGTATTGGAATGCCGCCTTAAGAAGCTTTGTACGGGAGAAGATGCAGATCTCCAATATGTTGGGATGAGGTTGGTGAGAGAAAGATTGTGGGTCCAGAATTGATCCAGCAGACAAAGGAGAAAATAGAACTTATTCGGAAAAGATTAATGGCAGCTCAAGATCGTCAACGCAGATATACAGATCCTACCAGAAAGGATATGGAATTTGAAGTTGGTAAAGCAGTGCTATTGAAGATTTCACCTTGGAAGGGTTTATCGAGATTCGGAAAGAAAGGAAAGCTGAGTCCGCGTTATGTTGGCCCTTTTGAGATTTTGAGGTGTGTGAGAAACGTTGCTTACGAATTAGCGTTACCACCTCAAATGCAGCATATCCACAACGTGTTCCATGTATCAATGTTGAAGTGTTATTTTCCTGATTTGAATCATGTGATTGAATATGAGCCAATCGAGATTCAGCCAGATTTATCTTTTGTTGAGCAACCAGTGCAGATTTTAGATAAGAAAGAAAGAGTACTTAGGAATAAGTCTGTGTCTTTAGTACGAGTCTTGTGGAGGAATCCTAAGGTTGAAGAGTCGACCTGGGAGTTGGAAAGCGAAATGCGATCCAAGTATCCTCACTTATTTTCCTAGGCTGATTCTGAGGACGACATCCTGTTAAGGGGGGAAGGATGTAATATCCGGGAAAATTATGTGAATATTATATGTTAAATAAATAAATATTATGTGTTTTATAAATTTAAAGTGATTATTGCCATGATATTAGATGTTATAGCTGTTATGTGTGTTTTCGTGCGGGCCAGAAAATTTTTCGATTGATTAATATACGTGTAAACTGCAATTTTATGACTTTATCCGTAATCGGGACGCGTATTTATTAGCGTCTTTATTAAGGTACTCGTTTTATTTCATTTTACGCGTGTTTCAATGCATTTTATGTGTTATCGGGTTTTTCTGGTAATTTAGGGATCGTTCCTGTTGTTCAAAAATCATCGGACCAGGACCCCACCGGGACGACAAACCCTACAAAATTGGTGTTTTTATTTTTATAAAATTATTCGTATTTCAAATACCCTTTATTTTTGTATTTTCGAATTATTCACAATTTTTGAGGAATTTTGACACTAATTTTATATTTTATCGTTTTTAAAATTATTCCCCGTAATTATTATTTTGGGGCTCTAATTATTATAATTAGGGGATAAAACACCCTTAATTTATTTTGGGGTATTAAATTTTTGTATATATAAATAGCAGATTTGTTTTATTTTATTTTACTTTATTTTCAGAAATTAGTAAAAATAATACAAAAATCAGAAAATAGGAATCAAGAACAAGTTTGGGGGTGGAAATTCATTCGTGATCTTTAACTAGTGATTCCAGGAGCTATAGTTGATGATTTTCAATGCTCTAATAACCGACATGAAGCTCTTTCAATCCTCTTTCTGTTGATACCAACATCATCGAATAAGGTTGGGGATTTTAATAAAACCGATTTTCATTTTTGTTCTTGAAATTGAGTTTTTGATCTGTAATGATCCTCGATTGTTTTTGATGTTGTATTAAGTTTTATCATATTCATTACAGTGGATTTGAGTATAAACTTTTGTTGTTTGGTTAGGAATATGCTTAAGCCGAGTTTTTTTTTTTTAATAATTTTAGGTTCGATTTCTGGAATTATGAGTAAAGAATGGTTGATTTAGAACATATGACTGTATTTGTATGATTCTCAGCTTTGATTTGGGTTTTGGTTTGTCGAATATGGGTAAGAAATGAGTGTTTCTTGATTTCGCCGGAAAGCTGTGTCGGAACGTCGGCTGTTCTTCGTCTGGGGCCGGTTTTTGGCCGGGATTCGATCAGAATCCGAGAGTTCTAGTTGCTTGTTGTTGTTCTTGACTGAGTAGCATAACTGGATCGAGTTGGGAGCAAAAACGGGCTGAAATCAGCCACGGGAAGGGTCTGATCGGAGGGGGGAAGTTCTCGCCGGAATTTTTCTCGTTGGCCGAAATCTGGGAATTCCCAGAAACCGCCGGGAACTCCGACGAGATTCATCCTAAACCGATTAAGGTTCTTGTTGACCCGATTGGGTTCTGTCCCCGACCCGGTTTTGATTTTTATTCCCCAAAACCCAGCCATAAAATCTGTTTGTGAAATTTTCTGTTTTGTTTATTTTCAAAATTCATTTTCAAAATTTTAAAAATCATTTATTTTACTTTCAAAAATCATTTATTTATTATCTAAAACTCTAAAAAAATTATTTTCTTAATTATTTTAAATTCCTAAAATTATTTTCTTTTATTATTTTCAAAAATCTAATTTGATTTAATTATTTATAATTCATTTTAGTTAATTATTTATGAATTTAATTAATTGATTAAAATCATTTAATCAGTTAATTTTATTTATAAATAGTTAAATAAATGTAAAATATTTATAATTAATTCAAATAATTCCTAAAAATTATTTTTAAACTTTTTAAAATAATATTTTGGTATTTAAAAATCAATTAATATTATTATTAATTGATTTATTACCATTTATTTCTTATTTTATTCATAATAAATAAACCGTTCGTCCGTTTAATACAAAACGAACGCGTACAGACTTAGAAAAATATTACGGTTTCAATAAAAATAATTTTGAGTCCTAATTTCTTTTGTATTACAATGTCATTTGATTTGTGTATCAGTTTGAGTCGGTATTTGATCGGTAAATGCTAATAGTGACTCGATTTTCATTCTGAACGCACTGAGACATATCTTTTAATGACCTGACTTATATGTTACATGAAATATGTGGTTATGTGATATATGAATACCATGATTATATGCTATGTGACATGCATGCTATATGTTTACAGTTTTAAAATGCCATGATTAGTTATAAATGATCGGGTAGATGTCAGGACGTCTAGTTACGTCGATTGAGTTTGGTTCTGTCAATTAAGATAGTCCTTTTGTTTATAAAATCGAGTAGCAAGGAGTGCGGTCAAGTGTTAGATGAAGATAGTAGCCGGCAGCTATAGGCAGAGATATAGTAAGAGATTATCGAGCATACCAGGCATGTACCCTAACTTCACTTATCGTTCAAGTGATGTTTATTTTGAATCATATTATGCAAGAATTTATATCTTCATTTATCATTTAAGTGATATTGACTCCGAATTTTATTCTTTCAATTTCTCTACTATTCTAAGTTCAGAATAGTTAAATGTTTTTATATTTCGCTATAAATTACTCTATACAGTGAAGCTTTGAATTGAGATTAGCGAATAACTAATTGTTCTGGTTATTTCGCCATTGGTTGTCGAGATAACTCCGGACCATGAGAAATGGGGAGTTATGTGGTTAAGGATGTCATTTGATTCGACTCCTTTGACGAAAAATTATTTTTAGGAGTTGGATGGTTGCGTAAGAGGTCATGGCGGCGGTCCAGCGTGAGCTATGTGTTATACAGGATATAATACCTTGCTAGGCCGATATGTGCCTTGGGTACCTTTTGTTTAGTTGGATATGCTTCGGCATACCGGTGTTGCTCCGCGGCTGATCACCGGCGGCAACACACCGTCGTTCGAGGATTCCAATCCCAAAACAAAACATATTGCAAATTTTGTTTATTATCAAATATATATCAGTTTTGATATTGTTCAGGTATTGTGGTTTGGTTTTGTTCATCAGATATATTGTTGTTGTTGTTTCAAATTATAAGCTAATTACTGTTTGCTGAGCATTTCTTTCGCTCATACTTGTTTCATATCATATTCTTTCAGCTAGGCCAGGGCAAGCTTAAGTTCCAAGTCTGACTAGAAGTTGTGTGCTTGTAGATAGTTTGGTGTGTTTCCAGGTAGACATTTTGGGACGCTTAACTAGTCTAGAGGTTTGTAATAAAATTTGAATAAGTTGTAAAACTAATTAGACTTATGGTGTGTAATAACAGTTGGTTTGTAGTAGTGCCTTTTCCATACTATAACCTGTGATCGATCCAGTTGCATGCAAGGGGTCATATTTATTATATTATTCCGTTGTGATTATTTTATTATGGTTTATTGGCTAGTGACCCATTAATCTAGACCCCGGGTTTGGAGGGCGTCACAGCCCGCGCCCTATTCCGTAACGACTGGGAAACTTACATTTGTATTATATCATATTTATAATAAATTATGTGTATTAATGTGTCATTTATGTGTAATTATCTGTCAAATTCTAGTTGTTATGTGTTATGTGTATTTCGCGTCATTTCAGTATTTCTAAGATATTTTTCAAATATTTTATTTTGCATTCATCGCTTTCATTCCAAATGTTTTACGACCCAAACCATGATTTTAAAGCCAGTATTTCAAATAAAATAATGAGCCTTATTTTTCATCAAACGGCTTTTACCATCGCATTATTCTGAACATCTAGACATTTTATAAATTTTCTCGTTTTGCGAAAAATGACTTTTCTAGGCCCCATTGGGTGTTCAAAACCCCACAAAAATCACATTTTTATTTTTATAAAATTATAGGACTTTTATTTATACCATTTTTTTGTATTTTTGTATTATTCACAATTTTTGGGAAATTTTGGCATGTATATTGTATATATAAAATAATTATAAATTAAATTTTAATACCCAAAAATTATAAAAATTAGGGCCAAATATTTTTATTAGATGTATAATTAGCCCCTCAATTTTATTAAGGGTTATTATTTTTCACACTATAAATAGCCTAATTATCAGTTAATTATAATTAATTAATTATTAAAATTCTGCAAATTTTCTGGAAATTCTCCGAAGAACAGTTCGGGTCGGAATTCGGGTCAGAAATCAATCAGTCATTTTAAACGTTTCTGAGCATCAAATCGATCGATGTGAGTATCCAAATCGATCCTCTCGATCTGTTCATTCGGTTTCTAGTATCAAAATCATGTTTTGATGTGTTAATTTTCAATTTGGATTTCTAGGGTTTATACCGATTTGGTACTTTTTTATTTTGGGGTTATCTTTTGAAGTTGATGTTATGAATAGCTTTGTTTGATGATTTCTGATGGATTCATGTTAATTTTATAAACGATTGCTTAAACTGATAGTTCGATATCTAGGGTTTATGTGTTTTGTTGTTGAATCTTTTTGATTTTAGGGATATCTGAGGTATGTGTGGATATGGGGGTTTGATTGTGTGTGTTGTAAGCTTTATTTTCGTATATAGAACATGAATTTTGGTGTACAAATCAGTAAGATTGGTATTTGGCCGGACTTTTGCTTGATTTGATCGGAGAATGAGTTGTAGAAGTTATTAGGATTAGATGTTGGTATGGTTGAATTAGTGGTGTGATTTTGAATGGAATAGAGGGTCGAATCGATCCAAACGATTCTGTTTTGACTACAAATCAAGCTCGCCGGATTCTCGCCGGTTTTTGTTCTGTTTCGCCGGGAAAGATGACACAGGGGTGGACAGATGAGAAGGACGATGGGGATGTGCAGCTGGAGTTGCAACAAATTGGTTGGCAGAAAAAACGGACTGAAAACACGTTGTTTCGTGTGGGAATCGACCTCGCCGGAATCGAGCTCCGGTGGCCGGAACCTCGCCGGTTTCTGGGTTGTGAAGAACACCGGCGTGTTGTTCTTGCCAACCCGGACCCGACCCGGTGGATCCTAATATTAACCCGGTTTTGATCTTAAAAATCTCTAATCTGAATTTCAGTTTGTGTTTCTGAATTATAATTAATTATTTATATTTTATAAAAATCAAAATTAGTTTTACTTATTCTAAAAATCAAATAAAAATCAGTTTTAAATTCTGAAAATTATAATTAATAATTCCTAAATTATTTTATTAGTTTATAAATTCGAATTTAGTTATTTAATTAATTATTTAATCATTTATCTAATTATTTATCTATTTAATTATTATTTAATAGTTAAGTACATAATTAATAATTAAGGATTAAAATTTATTGAATATTACGAGAAAAGATTCGATAATTAGGAAAATAAAACGAGTAACTCGTATTCATACGGGTAATTGAACGATAAGTTCGATTATTATTATTCGAGCGATAGTTGATTATTCGCAGAGTATCGTAATAATTATTTGTAACGAATAATTAAATACAGATAGTTGATTTAAACCGTATAAATTGTAATAACAATCGTAATGTTTCAATAATTATGCGAGAAATGCGAATAACTCGTAGAAATACGAGTAGTTAATCGTTGAGTTGGAATATGATTCGAATAATAACTTATTGATTCGATAGTTATCGTAACAGCTGATTGTATCGATTATTTATTTGTAAATAATCGATCTAATCGAGTAAGTAATAATAAATTGTAAATATTTGTAATAAATTGTAATTAATCATAATAATTAGGGATTAATTATTTTAGATTAATAAATAATTACTTATTAAATATTTATTAAGTTATTTATTATTTATTAATTATTTAAAAATGATTGATTATTTCGATAATTAATCAAATAACTTTCAATAAATCATAACATATTCATTTTAACTCCAAAAATTATAGAAAAATTATTTTTGGCTTTGATTTTTCTTAAATAATTATTTAAAAATTATTTTAGGATTTAAAAATTTGTAATAATTATTTATATTGAATAATAAATTGAATTATCAGTGTTTAATTGATATTAATTAGACCGTTAGTCCGATTTGAGCGAAACGAAAGCCTTTTGACTCGGAAAAAAGAATTTTTTTCATTAAAAAATAATATTAAGACCTAATTTATTCTAGAAATTAGTTGACTTTATTATTTGCTTGATTATCAGTCGAGATGCATGCCGAGAAGAGTCCGAAAAATTCTGAAAAATGGAAAACGAGGCAGTTAATGATCAGTTGAGCGATCAGCGAGTCGATTTTGATTCTAAAAATTATTTTAACTATAAAAATGATTATGTGCTTATGTGCTTATGTGCTTATGTGTATTACGTGGCTAATCGAGTCTTACTTGCTTATATGTAATATACGAGTCAGTCATAAGCGTATGGGTAGATAATAGGGACGAAATGAAGTCGATTCAAGATGTAATTGAAGTACAAAATGACTTAACCAGTCTATTTTACTAACATAAGCTAAGCCAGCAAGGCAGGTTGAGTAGGTGATAGACGAAGGTGATTCAATTGCAGTAAGTCGCGCAGAAGGCAAGTTTCTCCCCTATTCTATTTTCAGAATAATGATATTTTCTTCAGATTCTTATCACGCTTGCACTCTTTTAATTCTCTTGTTCATATTTCATTTCGATTCTTGCTTATCATTTTCATTTGACGTGGTTATTCATATTCTAATTGTTATTCACAATCGTTGATATATTCTGGTGAAAGCATACCGATTGCTCCGGTTGCTATTCCAGGGACTGGATAATAATACTTTGGGGATTAAGTTTATTTAATCCTAAGGACCGGGACATAATCGGATCCTTGAGATGGGCTGTAGTGCATGGGTGCCCGACGGGATCTATATAGTGAGATATAGATCTGCACTGTATCCTGGCTGATCAGTAGGGTATATATGTGAACTTAAGTCCAGTTTAGTTCGTTTGTATTCGCCAGTAATGGCCTTCTTTCTAATCTCGTGGGATTATATCTTTGCAGATATACACGGGTTACGGATTTATTTAAATTGCTTTAACACTGTTTATATTTTGCGGACTTGTTGAGCAATTTTTAGCTCACTTTTTTTTTGTTATTCACCTTATTATTTTCAGTTAAGAAGGAATATGAAACCCATCAGGACTCGAGTGGTAAAGAAGCGGGTCAAGCCTCGGGATCCTCTCATACCCAAGATGTTGATCCCAATTCAGGAAGAAAGCTTTGAGTTGCCCGAACAGGTGGTGTGTAGATAGTTAGTGAGTGTGTTTGAATAAAGATGAACTTAGTTTAAAATGGATTAGACAATGGTTTATAATAAAGAGAGTTTGTGAGATTTTGAATTTGGTTTGTAATAAAAGTAGATAGTGGTTCTTGTTTTCATACTTCAACCTAAAAAAGATCCTGGTTAGTGTTAAAGGGGTTTAGTTTTATTTCTTTATTATTGTTAATCAGGTTGTACAGGGTTGGTGATTAGCTAGTAACCCCCAGACTTATACCCGGGTCTGGAGGGCGTTACATATTCTCTAGAAGCAGAGCGCGCCCACACTCCATACAGGCTAGGTCGGGCAGGAAGAATCCTGATTTTAGTATGTTTTGGATATTCTGAGCGGCCAAGTCAACCTAGAGCATATAAATAAAGAAAAGGAGACGAATTAAACAACAAGGAATGAGAGGAGAACTCTGGAAAACAAAAAGCACATAAGACGGCTAAAAAGAAGAAGATTTAGTTCAACATTGTTCTTTTGTATTCTTCTAATTAGGCGATACTTTGGATGCTTGTTTCGAATTTATTTTCTAAACCTTAATACTTTAATATTCTCTTATAGTATTCTTAACAAATAACACTGGTGCTCCCCACGGAGACATATTGGGTCTTATCATACCCTTATCCAAAAGTTCCTGTAATTGAGTAGCTAATTCCTTCATTTCTAATGGGGCTAACCGGTAAGGTGCCTTTGAAACTGGCGCCGTCCCTGGGGCCAACTCAATAGCAAATTCCAATCACTCTATCAGGTGGTAATCCCGGAAGGTCTTGTGGAAATACATCTTCAAATTCGTTGACTACCGGAATATCTTGCAAGTTGGGCACCTCCTTCTGCGTGTCCACCACATAGGCTAGGTAAGCCTCATTTCCTTTTCGTAGCATCTAATTTGCCTGGGCCATGGTCAAAAATTTTTGCGTCTGCCTCTTTCCTCTAAATATGATTTCTTTCTTCCCTGGGATATTCAACTTAACTTTCTTCCCCTTACAGTCTATCTGAGCATCATTGCTAGATAGCTAGTCCATTCCCAAAATTACATCAAACTCCCCTAATTTAAAAGGAATCAGATCAACACTAAAAGATTGTTCCCCTATGCGTAACTCACAGGCGGGGTGAATCTAATTAACAGGAATAATTTCATGATTGGCTATTTCTACTTGTAAGGGTTCTATCAAGGGTTCAGCCTTAAGCCTTAATTTAAGTGCAAAGTCCCTTGATATAAAAGATTTAGTTGCTCCCGAATCAAATAAAACATTTACACTGACTGAATTTCGAGAAAGGGTACCTGCTATCACATCTGAGTCTTTCATAGCATCTTGGACTGTCATGTTGAAAGTCCTTGCAGTAGGTGGCTTATTAGAAGCAGCTCTTCTTGCTCCTAAAGCTGCTGGTTTGTTCATTGGGCATTCCCTCTTCCAATGACCCGGGCGTCCACACTGATGACAAGTGGTGGTTGGGCGGGTAATGGGGGTTGTCGAAGTGTACTTGTCCGAATAGTGACCTTATCGACCACACTAGAAGTAGATTACCGACTTTCCTTTACACTCCCCAGAATGCATCCTTCCACAAGTGTTACAGGCTGGTAATGGGGGTCGAGACTGGTTGGAATATGACCTTCCTGATTTCTGGCCGCTCTGGCTCATATTCACATTCATTGGATGCTTAAACCCAGTACTCCTCCCCGGTAGGGACACTGCTCCTCGATTAAATCTAATTGGGAGGCTCCCTCCTGCGGGACCTCCGCTCATGCTCATACTTTTCCTCTTTATTCCTTTCTTCTCTCTTTCCTTCTGCATCTGTTCACTTTCGGCTTCTGCAATTGTTGCCTTTTGTACCAGAGTGGCATAATCTGTAAGCTCAAGGATTGCCACCCTATTCTGAATCCAAGGTTTCAGTCCCTGCTGAAACCTCCTAGCTTTCTTTTCCTCGGTGCTCACAAACTCCGGCACAAACCTTGATAACTCAGTAAATTTCACTTCGTACTCTCCTACAGATAAGTTATTCAGCTTTAGCTCCAAGAACTTGAGCTCCATCTGGTTCTTCATAAACCTCGGGAAATATTTTCCCAAAAATAACTGACTGAACCTCTCCCATGTTATGATAACATCTGTCTCCATATTTTTCTTGGCCTCCCACCAGTAGTTGTCCTTTCCTTTCAGAACGTAGGTAGCAAATACAGTCTTCTGTGCCTCATCGGTACTCAGAATCTCAAAAGATTTCTTCATTTCCTTTAGCCATGCCCTTGCCTCAACTAGGTCGGCTGATAAGTGGAACTCAGGGGGCTTAAGGGACTTGAAAGCCCTGAAAGAGTTTGCCACAACATTGTTATTTCCTTGAGGGGGTGGGTTGGGTTGACATTCCAAGTTCTGCCTTAGTAGTTGCATGAACTGTCCCATGGGATCCATGTCTGGGTTTGGTACTTGTTGCTCAACCTCAGTTTCTCCTTCTTCAGCCTCTATCTCAAATCCTTCAACATCAAATGTTTCCTCCTCCTCTTCATACAGGGAGTCATCCTGTTCAACATAATCCTCATCTTCCTCTTCACTGTGTTCTTGGTTCCTACCGTCCTGTTTATAGCTTCCCTGGTCCTCAAATCCAGGGTTCGCCCTAGTTCCAATCCTTCTTGGCGGCATGATACTGATAAATTTTGGGAAACTTCAACGTTAGGTCACAATAAGCATACATAAAATTATGCCTTGCACAGTTTCCATAATGGGGAGAATGTATCTCGCAATTCTATTATATTATGACAGTTCTAAAAGAAGTGCAGTAATAATAACGATAAAAGCAGTGATCTCGTCACTAAGGAACTGAACTGAAAGGAAACAAATATATACATAATGCGAGAAATACATAGTTCGATCTGGTCAAAAGTACAACAGTGCTACAGTCATCTGCCCAAAAGTGAAATACATGAGTCTATATGTCTAGTCAGAGAAAGGGATACTATGTACAAGTCAACTATCCCGGAAAATTGGCTCTTACTATGGCCTCGACTAACTAGACGACTAGACTACCACAATACTGGTCCTGAATCAAACACCGGAGCGGATCAGCTCCCACACTCTTTCCATCATATGACGGAAAATGTGGTCAGCCTGCCTCCTGGAGATCCTGCCATGTCTGTCCCTCTGGAGTGATCGAAGTCTCGCGCGAGCCATGAGCTCTATCCCCGTCAGCTCCCTCCTCAAGGATCGGGGTATGGTAGCGCTAGCCTCATGAGCTCGGGCACGCCTACCAGCCCTTTTAGCATCCAATTCCCTCCTGACCTCATCCAGTCGGGCCTCAGCAACAGCCACTCGAGTCCTCAGATGATCCTGAACATATCCGTGAGCTAACAAAGACTGCGTATGGGCATGGTCGAGAGGTGGTGAATCCGGAGCCGCTGGGGGTGCCTCCTCGGTCTGCCTAGGCTCGGAAGTATGGGTTTTAGAGCTGTCATCATAGGGGCTCCAAGATAGTGGTGGAGGGGTAGGAGCTCTGACCATCGGGAGTGAGGGTAAAGGGGTACCAGTGTACTCTACAATAGCTCCGAAATGCTCCTCAGCTACTGGGACCTCATCCGGGTCCTCATCTGAAATCACAATAACCTTTGTCTCTGACTCTTCTGAGGAGTCCTCCTCCTCCATCTCAGGCTCCTCCTGATCCTCGACATCTAGCAGTGCCTCATCATGCTCACGCTCGAACATCTCTGGGTCCTCTATCTCAGGCGCATACACATTAAATGAGCTAAGTTACTATCATGATACTTATAAGGGTTCCCGTAAGGGTTTATACTGTCAGTGCTACTTTAAGTAGTCCGACCATGAACTTGGCAAGAGTTCTTATTATCTTTGTGAGTTTATTATTATATCGTCGCATCATCTCTGAGGTTTATAACGCTTAGCTCTGATACCATTTATGTAACACCCCCAGATCCGGGGTCGGGGATCCGGGTCGTCACGGTCTTTCTTTCCACAATATCACTTAACTTAATTAATAATAAATAACCTCATGCTGTGACCCCACACTAACACACACCACAACACGTTATAGTCTCAGAGATGAAATTGAAATAAGTACAAGTCCTTGAATCCACAATTTAAAAGTTATTACAACCCAAAATGATTACTTGATAAGTTTACAGTTAGTTGCCATTATCTGCCACAAGTTATAATTATACATAATTGATTCCCAAAAGTAGAATGCCTGATCTACAAATAGATCTACCTCTGCAGCTATAGCAGCTACGATATCAACGAAAAGACGCAGGACGCTTACCACGCGCTTGCGCTAGGTCTGCTTGAGTCTGGCCATCTTTCCTAACTGTTGTTGTGTGATGAAGAAATGAAGCAAGAGTGAGCATTACAGCTCGCAAGATAATATATAGTGTAAACAATAACGCAAGTATCTAAATGGATAACTTACTAGAAACCTTTATCAAGTGTAAGGTAATTACTTACTGGATATAAGCTTAAAGGAAGATGAAGTTACCAATTACTTCACTATACTTATACCATTTTAAAAATCTACTTGAACTACCACTGTTCAAGTATACTAAATTTTTGAAGTTCATCACATAGGTGGGACTACATCATAAGACTTGAATAGATTCGACCTTTGAAATATTATTGAATGAAATGAAGTTATGAGATACTTCACTAAGTCCCGATATATATATATATCCATATATATCTCTCATACATTTCCTGAAAACCTCTGTCATGTAAAGTATGAATAGAGTTTCAATATCCTATAAATTTGGAAAGAAAAGAATTTTGGCATAAACCCGATATCTTGCTGATCAGGCGAAGATACCAATAAGTAACCTTTTCTACTAGTAGATGGATGAATCCCCCACCGGTCATCACCCTGGCCGCATTAGGACCTTGTACTGGACCGCCACCCGGCCTCTTACGCGTTGATGGACTGCCACCCGGCCTCTTACGCGTTGATGGACTGCCACCCAGCCACTTACACTTTTAAAAATCATTTTGAAGACTCGAAAACATTTTTAAGAATATTTGGAGTAATGCTGATTTAATAAAATAAATCAGTCCCAATATATTAGAAAATATCTTAATATTATTATTTAAATAATATTCCCACAAGGATAATCTCTATAAAAATAATTGAAGTAGAAGTTTTAAGACTCATACTTGAAATGAATAATAATTAACCAAAGATATACTTATACGAAAGTACGATCTTTATTTGAATAATCGAAAATAAGTTTGATTATCGAAACATTATTCTTTAATAAAATAAAGAATATTATTTAATAGAAGGAGCGGAGTCATAAGCCCTCGAATGAATATTCAAAATAATATTCCTTAAATAAAAATAAGCGGAGTCATAAGTCCTTGAATGAATATTCAAAATAATATTCATTAAATAAAATAAAGTTATCCAATAAACCTTATTCGATTAATAGTTTTGAAAACTATATCTATATATATATAAATATATATATATATATATATATATTATACTCGGGAACATCGACTCCCGGTTTAGAAAACGTTCACCTTTGGGTCCCCTATACTAAGGGTATACGCAGCTACTGCTTATCTCTAGCATAGGTATTATGCAGTTTATAAGCATTGAATCAACAATTAGATATCCGGATTACGAAACAGGCATGCATATAAATCATATCAGCATGCTCCAATATATCGCAAGATTTGCTAATAACAATCATGCATCTATCACAAGATAATGCATATAAATATATACATCACAACAACAGTATAACGGATAGAAAACTTGCCTGAGCGACTGGGGGTGGTAAAAGGCTTGGGACGAGTCTGGTAACCTATAAACAACATATAAGTTGGAATTAAACCAAAGTCGCTTAAGAATCTATACTTTAACCAATTAGACCCTAACGTTCGATTTTGCGCTTAACGATTCACTTAAGTCGCTCGAGTACCCTCGACTCCACCATTTTTAATAAATTAACCATTAAGAATTTTAAGGAGATTCTTTCGCGAGTACCCTACCAACTGCCTAATCCACTTTACATAATTGTTTCATACTCCAATTAGTCATTTAAGGGCCTTAACCAAGGTTTAAAAGTAAGGCAGGGGGTAATGGTTCGTTCGCGAAACGCCGTTACTTAAAACGGTCGTTTCTCCTAAACCGTACATCGGATTCAAGCGAACCACATATCAAAACGAAGCTCGTAACATGAAATATCTAATAATGGAAATGGTCAAAACCTAACAGTGAGTTCACGGGTCTTGAAGTTAAGAACAAAAATAGTCTAAGGTAAATCGGGCATTACGACGGCTATGTTTACGCGATTACCAAATTTATACCACTCTAATCAATCCACAAATCAACCCACAATCATTACTACAACCAAACTCCATCCATACTTTACTACAACAGCCCCAACATCTCAAGATTTCTAATTTATACTACCCTCAAACATGAACTAAAAGCTATACTTAAGTTCCTTAACCAATAATCAAGATTTACAACTTCAAACTCATTACAAATCCAACCACGCTCTAAGTATACAAGAATCATGCTTCTCATGAACCATACCAAACATAAAAACTCTAAATATTCAAAAGTAGGGCTAGGGTATGAGATTATACCTTCCTTGGTGAGTAGAAGTAACTAAGGAGCTTGAAACAACCCTTGAAAATCCTTACTAAAGCTTTATCTAAAGAAAACACAAGATCAAAATTTTCAAGATCTTGAAAACACTATTCACCCTCTTCTTCCATGAATTATTGGAAGAGATTGTGAAGGAAATGGAAGCTTAGATTCATAGGATATCTATATCTATGTACATAGAACCTTGGATAATTATCTCACAATTTAAAAATGCTTGGAACTTGAATTTGGATTTTCTTTTCTTTGAAGAAATGGAGAAGCCGAGAGCTTCTTGCTTTAATAATGAAAAGTCAACTTGTGTTTTTGTGTTATGATTTTTTTTGGCTTGGTTGCTTCCTTTTGTTGTTAATTAGATTGTTACCATGGTAAAAATTGTGTGGCTCACAATCAACCAACCAATCCTTCCTACTTTGTCATGCTTTTGTCATCTGCTTATGTCATCTTGTTACACTTGTCTTCCTCTTGTTGGTGTGATGACATCATCATCCACTAACCTCTTTGATTAACTCCTAATTACTTGGCTAATGATCGCTGATCTGTTATACGGTTCGCTTAACTTTCAGTTCTCATTTATCATTTGAGGGATCATACCCGGGATCTTATTACTTGGGTTCCCTTAACCTTTCTCAATACATTATATTCCTTTTATGATCCTTTCTTATAATCCTTGAATTTAAATCCTTTTTATCCTGTTACCTTATACTCAATTCTTTCTGTATCTGGTGGATTTTCGGGAAAAATCAAAGTGTTCGAATTTGGATTCTGACGATCTTTACAAATACTTATATACCATATAGAGTACTAATAAGATCTCAGAATAACAATAAAAGAACCCCTACATAGTGTGGCATTAAAACTTTTCTTATTGAGCATAATCAGCAAAATCACTATTCATAAGGGTTACAAAAAGTCCAAATTTTGGGGTTATTACATTTAATCTCTTAGTTAATCCATTATAGCATAGTTACTTTTAATTAGTTAAATCAAACACAAATTGATCCTCATATTAGCAGTGAATAATAATCATACATTGTTGCATAAGTGCACATTCTAAATTAAACCAATCTCTATGGGAATGAACCAAACTTAATCTTATACTACTTATGACCGCGTACGCTTGCGTGTTTTGTGTGACCAAATGGCTCATGTCCCTGTAGAAGTACAAACACAGGATAACCAACAGGGGCTTTCCCAAGTTAAAACACTACTTTCTGTACCACTGGAAGCTTGGAAACCTGTAATATCCGGGACATAGCGTGTAATTATTTTTATCAATAAATGATTATTATGTGAACTTTGGTAAATTATTTGATGATTGATGTTGATATGTGGATATTTATATGTGGTAAAGTATAGGTATGTTAATTTTATTATGTCCAAAATAAAATATAGATAATTAAGGTATTTTTTTGGTAATTTTTGGAGTGTTATATGATTTTATATTATTTTATGAATTTATTATTATTCTCTAAATAATTACAAAACTATTTTATAAAGCCGGGAATCGTCCAACTTCAACCGTTTTTGCGTTTTTACAACCCAAAGCTCTTCCGAAAACTCCTTCCTGATCTAATCTAGTAATTCCGGACATTTTCCGTATTTTGACTTTTTCGATCCGGATTATGGTTTGACCCGTGCGCGGCCCAGTGCAAAATTTCGATACGATAATCATTTCGATGACATTATCTTCGTATAAAGTGTTCTATAAGAAGTCCGGTCTTGATAATCATCCAAAAGTTTTAATAGTTATCCAAAAGTTTTGATACGTATCCAAAACAGGATGATGGTTATCCAAAACATTATCCCAATAGATCATTTTTGCAGTTACTTAGCGGCTAAGTAACTTATTTTTCGATCCAACACGGTCCAAAACGTATTAATATTCATAAATATAAATAGCCAATACATTATTTGTTGTGTATATGTTGTGTACTTGATGATTACATGAACAAAACACCTTGGTAGATTTTACTTAGTGAAATTATGTAGCACTCGACGGATAAGGTTTATAGTCCCGACGGATGACTCAATATGGTCCCGATGGATGATGACTTATTATCCATCGAGTGAGTAGCTTATGTAACAATAAGTCTGTAGCACATTTTTGCATACACATTGTTTAGAATCTGTAGTAGTACTTAAGTCATGTTGACTTTAGTTAGATATGCAGAATAGGTTGATTAATTGTACATAGATGATGTCTTGTAATTCTGCATAAGTGAAATGAAGCCAAGTGCCTGATTGCTACCCGACGGATGAACAAACAATGAATTCGACGGATGATCAACTCGGCGGATGATCAATATCTCGACGGATGATCATGAACCCAACGGATAAAGAATTTAAATATCTGTTGACAGTGACAACACAGTCAGATGCGTCGAGTGGATGCAAATGGAATGTGGTAGCCTATTCAACTGGGTTTTCGAGAACAAAAAAGCATTGCCATTTCCATGCTATTATGAAGATATTCAAAGATGCTGGAATAGAGTAATGAAGTAGCATTGTAATAGACTAGATAGTTTTTGTTTTTATTATCCTGTCTAATTACTTTGTAATCTTGGTGATATATATATAAACCAAGAAGTAGCAACTAGAGAATAATCTGAGAAAAAAGCAGAGAAACATAAGCAGAATTCTTAGCATTTCTCTGCATTCTTAGTTGTTCAATATTTGTAAGCAGCTGTGAGCATTTTGCACACAAAGTTCTCTCGATATATATTATATATCTCTAATAGAATCATTCAAATCCACCAGAAAGTTTTTAAAGACTCTTGTTATTAATTACTTGTGTTTTGATTCATTTAAGTAACTATTCCGTATTGTGCTAATCAATTCACACTTATATATATATTCGAGTTAGAACATTTTTATTTCAAGAAAAAGTTTCAAGAATTCCATTCAACCCCCCTTCTGTAATTCTTGTTATATTGTTAAGGGACTAACAATTGGTATCAGAGCAAGCTCTTAACTTACAAAGAGTTTAAAGATCAAAACAATACAACAAGATGAACAAGAAGGATGTTGGAGTCAAGATCCCTTTTTTGGATAAAGATATTTACCATCATTGGAAGGTAAAGATGCATCTTCATTTGCTTTCTCAAGAAGAGGCCTATGTTGACTGCATAGAAAGAGGCCCTCATGTTCCAATGAGAGCTGCAACAAGAAACGAGCCATCAGTACCCAAGCCAAGGCATGAATGGTCTGATCCTGACATTGAACAAGTCAGGAAGGGTAAAAAGGCCATGAATATCCTGTTTAATGGAGTTGATGGAGATATGTTTGACAACATTATCAACTGCAAAACTGCCAAGGATGTTTGGGATACAATACATATCATCTGTGATGGCACTGAGCAAGTTAGAGAAAACAAGATGCAACTCCTGTGTAACGACTGGGAAATTCATGTTTATATTATATCATAATTATAATAAAATATGTGTATTACTATGTCATTTATGTGTGATTATCTGATAAACCCTAACTGTTATGTGTTATGTGTATTCCATGTTGAAAGGAATATGTCCTAAGTCCAATCATGTATTAGGATTTAGGAATAACTTTTATGTAATCTGTTTTGATTTCATTGATATTAATAAAGACTTGTTTTGTTTTTATTACGGGCTTTATCTATTTAAGTGTTTAAATAAGATATACCATAGTTTAGAGTAAAGCTTTTTATGGATTATGATGAGATCATAATACTAAGACCTAAAAAGATAATAACTCTAAACTTAAATAGTTCCTGGTCATAGGATTACTAACTGGTAATTAATAATCCGCAAAGATCGGTACATACTATGCTTGCTTCGTTATGAAGGATGTCTGTTCTCATAGACATTTGTGTGGTGACACTATAGCTAGTATGTAGGTGCTTATTATGGAATAAATTCACTGAACATGACTCGCACAGCTCAACAACTGATGGAGTTCACTCACGTGTCAGCAGTTGTTCACATAGTGATAGTTGTACAAGTATCCTTAGACTTGAGGTCATCATAGTCATCTTGTGTACACTGAACTATGCTTTGGTTTAGTTCTTAGTCTCCAGGGACAATTATTAGGGCTCTTCTGGGTATAGGAATTTGTACACGAAGATAGTGTATGATCAATAAAGGATCTACCCCTTCTAGTGAAGGAAGCAAATGTTCAAGGCTGATCCACTTATGCTAGTTCAGGAATCTCTGGCTAGAGTAAATGAAATTAGAAAGGAGTTTCTAATTTGCATAGAACTACGCATAGTAAATGGTAAGCAAAGTGATTGAATTAGATAGGCTTGACACGAGATCCATGCCTTGTATTTAATCGGGACATTGTAGGGTAGAAGGAGTTTATTGTACGGTAACTATTCACTTAATAGGTTCTTGGTATTCTAAGCAGTGAATTCATATTATCCGGATAGTCGCGATATGCTGAGAAGTATCCCTCACGATGTAGAATAAATGTGATTAATTAATTAATCATATTTAATAAATTAGAGAATTTATATAAATAATGATAAAATAGTTTTATTATTATTTATTTCTACTACCGGCTTAATATTGAACCTACAGGGTCACACCATAAAAAGAGAATGATTTAATGGTGGAGGAATTAATTAATAATGGCTAATAATTATTTATTTATGAAATAAATAATTAATTGGCAAATTTAATAATTGATTAAATAAGATTTAATTGATTATAAATTAATTAAGAAAAGTTCTTAATATTATTAATTAAGGATTTAATTTTTGGAAATTAAATCAAGAGAGAGAATTATTTCTAAAGTGTTTAGAAAAAGGATTAATAATTAAAAGGTGTTTTAATTATTAATGAGAATAATAAATGGGATAATAATAATAATATTATTTATAGGAAAATTTCAGCTGAAAATTTTGCCTATAAATACACTATTATAGACCCTAATTTTATTGGAACCCACATAGAACCCGAAAACCCAAAAAGTTTGGAAAACCCAATTCTCTCCACCTCCTTCCTCCTCCTTAACATCGTTTTCTTGGTGGATACCGGTGGAGTGCTTCACACTTGAGGAGCAACTGCTAAGGATCTCTGATCGTTGTCTCCGAATTATTTTAAAAGGTTAGATTCGATCCCTCGAATTTTTATTCATGATTTATATGCTTTTATTCGGATTTTATATGTGTAAAAGTGTTTTGCCATGACCCCGCTGCGATTAAAATCCAACAATGGTATCAGAGCATAGGTTGTATGCATATAGATCTGTGGTAAAAATTTCAGAATTTTATATGCTTGTTTGAATTAATTATGATTTTTACAAGTTATATTATGGATTAATTTTGCCTGATGAGAAATCGTTTCTCAGAATAATTTTGAATTTTGATCTGGGTTCATAATTTTAGGATGTATAGATTTTTTATTATGAATTTTTGAAGTTGTTGCAATTAAAATTCGTAATTAAATAAATCTTATATATATATATATATATGAATTGTATATATTATACTTCTGCTATTTGTACATCTGCTCTGCTGTCTGCTGTCTGTGTGTTGCACGGAAAGAGAAGGAGGTCAGGTCTGACATGCACGTTTTTCGAGGAGAAAGTGACGGCTGCTGCAGAAAAACAAAAAAAAATTATAGGGGTGTAACGCATTCCGGGAATGCGTTACACCCTTTAATGGCTTAAAAGGGGTGTAACGCATCACCGGAATGCGTTACAGCCCGTCTGTTGATATTAAAATTGATTTTTTGGGAGTTTCGTATCTCCGTTTTGGGCGTGCAATATACCGTTGGATTCATTTTTTCGAGACGGATCTAATGGAGTGATCAATTTTAGTTTATATAAAAGTTTTGAACTGTTTATATTTTCATGAAGTGTTTTAAAGCTATTTTTAACTGTTTTAGTTGCTTTTAAATGCTTCATGTGATACATAGAGATGTATAATGCTTAGACCTATATGCTAGATGATGTAACATGCCTAACTTGATGTTTATTCATGTTTATATATGTGATATATACTTAGTTTATCATGCGATGATAGATTTAGGTGAACTTAAATGAACATAAGGCGTTTGTTAGACAACCTAGTATAGTGAAATTGTTTCATAACCTTAAGAACAATATTATGAATACAATCATGAGATTCTTGTGTTTATGAAACACGTAATTGAATATGAATTTTCAATATTAAGAGAAAGGATGATTCTGTCAACAACAGATTTGTATCTGTAAGAAAGGGTTATTAAGTGACGCCTCTTGACAATGCTCCACCCGATCTGGGAATCATCTGATTATTAATTATTGATTTGAAATATTTAATTTAAAAGGAAGAATTTCTTTATAATATGATTATGATTGTAAAGTAATATAATCCCTCTAAAATTAAATAATATCAAGTAGTAATTGGCCAATGATACAACGGGCTTGTGTCGGTCATAGCCTTCCAACATGATAGAAAAGTAGTTCTTATTTTTGAATCATTGTCGGTTCGTGCTACAGCCGAGGGCTTTGATTTCGAAATAAGAAATACTTGTCTATTACATAGAGATGTGTATATTGAATAAGAATCTAAAGGTCGGTACGTGCTACAGCCGTGGGCCTTTGGGGACTGATTCAACTGTACGGAATGTTGGGTTAGACTTGACTTAGAATATTGAGTTTGTCGTGCTACAGCCGAGACTCAATTATTCAAGAGGCTAAAGTTTGATTAGGGAATAACATGAGATGTAATTGACAAGAGTTGTCTGCCTATTGAACATTACATGGTGGTTCGTGCTACAGCCGGGGTCGTGTAATGGAATGTAGGATCCCTATTCCCACTAGCATTATGAATGCTTAATTTTTCACGTAGGGGGTTGAATAAATTAGGAAAACTAGTGGGAGCCACTTATGAATAAAGACCCGATTCATATAGTGTTTTGAAATGAAATCGAATATTTGCTAAGTGTTGTTATGTGTTTTATCATTTACAGATTTACAATATACATTATGTCTTCTGCACTATCACTCAGGAGCATACTAGATGCTCACAAATTGACTGGTCCTAATTATGCTGACTGGCTTCGAAACTTGAGAATTGTTCTCAGGATTGAGAAGCTGGAATACGTGATTGACTCACCTAAGCCTACTGAACCTGCTAGTGATGCATATAATGATGAACATGTTGTGTATTGTAGGTGGATAGATGATGCAAATGTTGCTCAATGCATCATGCTAGCTTCCATGAACATTGAGCTACAGAAGCAACATGAGCATATGGATGCTCACACTATCCTCATGCATCTACAAGAGTTGTATGATGTGGCAGGGAGGACAGCTCGATATGAGATATCGAAGGAGCTGTTCGGTTGTAGGATGTCTGAGGGATCATCTGTGAATGACCATGTACTTAAGATGATCAATTTGATTGAACGTCTTGGACAACTTGGTTTTTCCATGGATGGGGAGCTGAGCCAAGATTTGGTCTTGCAATCGCTTCCGAGTTCGTTCTCGCAGTTTGTTGTGAACTTTCACATGAATAAGTTGGATGTCAGCCTGCCTGAACTCCACAACATGTTGAAGACTGCGGAATCGAATTTTCCCCCTAAGAAGAGTTCTGTTCTTCTAATTGGTGAAGGTTCCAATCCTAAGAAAAGGAAGAGGAACTCTTCCAAGAAGAAGAAAGTAGGTGAGAAAACGCCGGTTCCACCAAAAGCTGAAGACCCCAAGAGCAAAGTTGTTTGCTTTCACTGTAACAAGGTGGGGTACTGGAAGAGGAACTGCAAGGTTTACGTTGCAGAATTGAAGAAGAAGAAGGGTAGTGAGACTACCGCTTCTGATTCAGGTATGTTCATGATAGAAGTGAATATGTCATTAAATCAAATTTCTACTTGGGTATTAGATACCGCCTGTGGTTCTCAAATCTGCAATTTGTTGCAGGGACCAAGGAGAAGTAGGACTCTTGAGGAAGAGGAGGTGATTCTACTGATGGAAATGGAGCAAGAGTTGCTGCTGAAGATGTAGAATCATTTCATTTACATAGGCCTACGGGCAAGACTATTGTTTGAAATAATTGTTATTTTGTTCCCTCGATTGTGAGGAATATTATTCCCATATTAGACTTGGCTGGATTTTCATTTATTATTGAGAATAATGAATGTTCTATTCTTAGAGATAATATTCTTTATGGACGTGGTGCTTTAAATAATGGTCTGTATGTATGTGACATAATTTACTTCAGATTGAACAAACTAATAAAAGAAAAGGGATGATGAAAATCTCACTTCATTGTGGCACTACAGTCTCCATTTAGTAGACATGGAGAGAGGGCTGCAAATTTGCTAGGAATGGTACACACAGATGTATGTGGACCAATGTCTAAGCAAGCCATGGGTGGATTTTCAAACTTCATTACTTTCATAGATGATAGATCTAGATTCGGATATGTGTTTGATGAAACACAAGTCTGAAGCCTTTGAAAAGTTCAAAGAGTATAAGTACGAAGTGGAGAAACAAACCAAACAGAGTATTATAATTCTTCGATTAGATCGAGATGGTGAATACTTTAATGGAGTGTTTCTAGATTATCTCAAAGTAAATGGTATAGTCTCCCAGTGGACGCCTCCAGATTGGTATCTGAAAGGAGAAATCGAACTTTGTTAGACATAGTTCGGTCCATGATGAGCTATGCAAATCTTCTAGTATTCCTATGGGGTTATGCATTGGAAACCTCAGCATATTAACTGAATAAGGTGCTTTCCAAAATCTGTTCCTCAAACTTCGTATGAGATATGGAAAGTAAGAAAACCGAGTCTTAAACACGTTAAGATTTGGGGATGTCCAGCTTATGTCAAGAAAGTTGACCCAGATAAGCTGGAATATCGATCCGTAAAATGTAGTTTTGTGGGATATCCTAAAGAGACTTTAGGGTATTACTTTTGCACCAATCATCGGGTGTTTGTCTCCAGACATGCTACCTTCTTGGAAAAGGAGTTTATCCTTGAAGGAAACAGTGGGAGCAAAATTGAACTTGATGAAGTTCAAGAAGCACAAACTACTACGGATCAAGTGGAAACACCTGTTCTGACTGAACAACCTTTTGTGGAACAGCCCATTCATAGATCAGGGAGAGTGTCTCGCCAACCTGAGAGGTATTATGGCCTTGTCATTGAGAATGACAATGAGTTGTCGATCATTGATGATGACGACCCTGTAACCTATAATGAGGCTATGAGTAGTGTTGACTCAGAGAAATGGCATAGTGCCATGAAATCCAGAATGGAATCTATGTATACGGTATACAAAAGATAGATTATAGCAGATGGCCAGGTGGAGACCTATAAGGCCAGGCTTGTGGCAAAAGGATTCAAACAAAGGCAATGTATTGACTTTGATGAAACCTTTTACCCATAGCCCTGTTAAAATCAGTTCGGATTTTGCTTGCGATTGCTGCTTACTACGACTATGAGATCTGGCAAATAGCCAGATGGTTTTCTTTCCAAGAGAAATGAAAACCTAGTGTGTAAGCTGCTGCGAACCATATGTGGTTTAAAGCGAGCTTCTCGAAAGATGAAACATTCGTTTTGATGAGACAATCAAAGAGTTTGATTTTATCAAAAATGAAGATGAACCATACGTCTACAAAAGGGTTAGTGGGAGCGTGGTAACATTTCTTGTATTTTATTGAATTAGAGTTGACACACATAACAACATAGCAGACCCACTCACAAAGCTACTTTCTGAAAGTCACTTTGATCGTCATAAAGACAAGATGGGTATTAGATACCAGAGTGATTGGCTTTAGTACAAGTGGGAGATTGAAAGGAATATGTCCTAAGTCCAATCATGTATTAGGATTTAGGAATAACTTTTATGTAATCTGTTTTGATTTCATTGATATTAATAAAGACTTGTTTTGTTTTTATTACGGGCTTTATCTATTTAAGTGTTTAAATAAGATATACCATAGTTTAGAGTAAAGCTTTTTATGGATTATGATGAGATCATAATAGTGAGACCTAAAAAGATGATAACTCTAAACTTAAATAGTTCCTGGTCATAGGATTACTAACTGGTAATTAATAATCCGCAAAGATCGGTACATACTATGCTTGCTTCATTATGAAGGATGTCTGTTCTCATAGACATTTGTGTGGTGACACTATAGCTAGTATGTAGGTGCTTATTATGGAATAAGTTCACTGAACATGACTCGCACAGCTGAACAACTGATGGAGTTCACTCACGTGTCAGCAGTTATTCACATAGTGATAGTTGTACAAGTATCCTTAGACTTGAGGTCATCATAGTCATCTTGTGTACACTGAACTATGCTTTGGTTTAGTTCTTAGTCTCCAGGGACAATTATTAGGGCTCTTCTGGGTATAGGAATTTGTACACGATAGTGTATGATCAATAAAGGATCTACCCCTTCTAGTGAAGGAAGCGAATGTTCAAGGCTGATCCACTTATGCTAGTTCAGGAATCTCTGGCCAGAGTAAATGAAATTAGAAAGGAGTTACTAATTTGCATAGAACTACGCATAGTAAATGGTAAGCAAAGTGATTGAATTAGATAGGCTTGACACGAGATCCATGCCTTGTATTTAATCGGGACATTGTACGGTAGAAGGAGTTTATTGTACGGTAACTATTCACTGAATAGGTTATTGGTATTCTAAGCAGTGAATTCATATTATCCGGATAGTCGCGATATGCTGAGAAGTATCCCTCACGATGTAGAATAAATTTGATTAATTAATTAATCATATTTAATAAATTAGAGGATTTATATAAATAATGATAAAATAGTTTTATTATTATTTATTTCTACTACCGGCTTAATATTGAACCTACAGGGTCACACCATAAAAAGAGAATGATTTAATGGTGGAGGAATTAATTAATAATGGCTAATAATTATTTATTTACGAAATAAATAATTAATTGGCAAATTTAATAATTGATTAAATGAGATTTAATTGATTATAAATTAATTAAGAAAAGTTCTTAATATTATTAATTAAGGATTTAATTTTTGGAAATTAAATCAAGAGAGAGAATTATTTCTAAAGTGTTTAGAAAAAGGATTAATAATTAAAAGGTGTTTTAATTATTAATGAGAATAATAAATGGGATAATAATAATATTATTTATGGGAAAATTTTAGCTGAAAATTTTGCCTATAAATACACTATTATAGACCCTAATTTTATTGCAACCCACATAGAACCCGAAAACCCAAAAAGTTTGGAAAACTTAATTCTCTCCACCTCCTTCCTCCTCCTTAACATCGTTTTCTTGGTGGATACCGGTGGAGTGCTTCACACTTGAGGAGCAACTGCTAAGGATCTCTGATCGTTGTCTCCGAATTATTTTAAAAGGTTAGATTCGATCCCTCGAATTTTTATTCACGATTTATATGCTTTTATTCGGATTTTATATGTGTAAAAGTGTTTTGCCATGACCCCGCTGCGATTAAAATCCAACACATGTCATTTATGTAATTTTAAGGTATTTTCCAGATATTTTATTATGCATTCATAGATTTCATTTCAAACGTTTTACGACCCAAATAATGATTTTAAAGCCAGAATTTCAAATAAAATAATGGGCCTTATTTTTCATCAAATGGCTTTTACAATCGCATTATTCTGAAAATCTAGATATTTTATAAATTTTCTCGTTTTGCGAAAATTGCCTTTTCCGGGCCCCATTGGGTGTCAAAAACCCCACAAAAATCACATTTTTATTTTTATAAAATTATAGGACTTTCATTTATATTATTTCTTTGCATTTTTGCATTATTCACAATTTTTGGGAAATTTTGGCATATATATTGTATATATAAAATATTTATAAATTAAATTTTAATACTCAAAAATTATAAAATTAGGGGCCTATTAATTTTAAAAAGTGTAGAATTAGGGCCTTAATTTTAATTAGGAGTATTAATTTTACTACTATAAATAGCTTAATTTTTATTTAATTAATTATAATTAATCATTAAAATCTGCAAAAATACACAAAATTCTCTGAAATCGGGTCGGGAAGTACAGGTTCGGGTCGAAGAATCAAGTCGTGATTTCTCACTGATTACAACATCAAATCGTGTGATTCAAGTACTCAAATCGAAGGTTTTTATTCTTCGTTTTTCATTTTCGATTTCTAGGGTTTATGTTCGAATTAGGACTTTTTGATTCTAGGGTTATTTTGATGTTTTGATGACTGATAAAGCTTGGTTGGATGATTTACAGTCGATTTATGGTATTTAATTGAACAAACGATGCCTGGATAGTGATTCACGATTTCTAGGGTTTATGTCAAATTTTCAAAACACAACTCGATAATTTATGTGAATATTTGGTTCTTGTAATGTTAGGGCTTTGATTGTATATGTTTTTAGCTTCAATTTGCACTATAGAACGTTGAGTTTGGTTTACAGAATCAAAAGATAATATTTTGGCCGGAGTTCATGTCGATTTTGACCGGAGATTGTGATTCTGAGATGTTTTTGGTATGTTTTGGCCGTGGTTAGATTGCTGTGTTGATTTGCAATGAAAAGCACTCAAAAATAGCACCAAACGGTGTTGATTTGAGACTGATCGGAGTTGGCCGGACTACGGGAACTCACCGGATTCTGGGAAAAATCCGGTGATGTTCTTGGCAACCCGGAATCCAACCCGGTTGACCCGTTTCCAGAACCCGGGTTTGATATGATTTTGTCAGGAATTGGGTTCTGACATGTGTTTCTGTAATTTTGACTTTTATTTTATTTTTATTAATTTTAAAAATCAGTTTTATTTATTTTGTAAATTGATTAATTAATTGTTTACTTAATTGATTTATATTATAAATAATTCTGAATTATTTTCAAAAAAATCAGATTGAATTATTTTCTTAATTATTTATTATTTAATTATTATTTATTAATTATTTAAAAGTGATTAATTATTTTGATAATTAATCAAATAATATTCAATAAATCATAATAAATTCATTTTAATTCCAAAAATTATAGAAAAATTATTTTTAATTCTGATTTTTCTTAAATAATGATTTAAAAATTATTTTTGAGTTTTAAAAATTAGTAATAATTATTTATAATGATTAATAAATGGAATTATCAGTATTTAATTGATAATAATTCAACCGTTAGTCCGATTTGCGTGAAACGAAAGCCTGTTGACTCAGAAAAATGAATTCTTTTCATTAAAAATAATATCAAAGCTTAATTTATTTTAAAAATTAGTTGATTCTGTTACTTGTTTGATTATCAGTCGAGTTACGTGCCGAGACAAGTCCGAAAAATTCCAGAAAAATGGGAAACGAGTCAGATAACGATCAGTTGAGCGATCAGCGAGTCGATTTTTGTTTTAAAAATTATTTTAACCATAAAAATGATTATGTGCTTATGTGTATTACGTGGTTAATCGAGTCTTGCTTGCTTATATGTAATACATGAGTCAGTCATAAGCGCATGGGTAGATGTTAAGAATGGTTTGAAGTCGATTCAAGATGCAAATGAAGTACGACGTGACTTAACCAGTCTGTTTTACCAACAGAAGCTAAGCCAGCCAGGCAAGTTGAGTCGGTAATAGTCCAAGGTGATAGACAGAAGTGATTCAATTACAATGAGTCGCGCAGAAGGCAAGTTTTTCCCCTATTCTACTTTCAGAATAGTGATATTGATTCAAATGCTTATCACATTTGCTTTCTCTTGATTATTGTTCTTGATCACTGATATACACTTGCTATTCCTTTGTTCATATTTCATTTCGATTCTTGATTTCTCCGTTTCTTTCGATTCTTGATTCATATTCTATTGGTGACACATGGAGATTGATATATTCTAGTGTTTGGAATATATCAAAGTATACCGATTGTTCCGGTTGCTAAGCGATGGACTGGATAATGATATTTTTGGGATTGAGTGTGTCTTAATCCTGAGGACCGGGATGACTGGTGCCTCGACGTGGGTCGTAGTGCCTGGGAACCCGACTGGATCTATATATTGAGATATGGATCTGCATTATATTCTGACTGATCAGGAGAATATAGATGCGAACTTGTGTTCAGTTTAGTTCATTTATACTCGCCAGTAATGGCCTTCTTGCTATTCTCGTGAGGTTATATCTTTGCAGATATACCTGGAATGACGAATTCATTTAAAATGCTTTAACATTATTTATATTTTGTGGACTTGTTGAGCAATTTTTGGCTCACCCCTTTTGTTGTTATTCACCTTATTGTTTTCAGTTAAGAAGGAATATGAAACCAATCAGGACTCGAGTGGTAAATAATCGGGTCAAGCCTCGGGATCCTCTCATACCCAAGGTGTTGATCCCAATCCAGGAAGAAAGCTTTGAATTGCCCGAGCAGGTGGAGTGTTAATAGATAGTGTGTGTGTTTGAATAAAAGTTGAACTTAGCTTCAAATGAATTAGACAATGGTTTATAATAAAGAGAGTTTGTGAGATTTTGAATGTTTGGTTGTAATAAAAGCAGTTAGTGGTTCTTGTTTTCATACTTCAACCTAAAAAGATCCTGGTTAGTGTTAAAGGGGCTTAATTTCATTTCTTTATTAAATATCAATCAGATTGTACAGGTTTGGTGATTAGCTAGTAACCCCCAGACTTATACCCCGGGTCTGGAGGGCGTTACAGGTTTGGCATCAGAGCTGTAGGTTTGGTCCCTGAAAACAAGAACATTACGATTAAGATAGGATAGGGAGATCACATAAGATAGGGATAGTCAAATTAGGAAGAATAGTGTTAGGATTTAGGTCAGATTAGAATAGGGAAGTATAAATCTTAGGATTGTTAGTGACTTTTTCTTTTCTTTGGTACATTATCAGATGGCATCTTCTAGTTATTCTGCGTCTTCTGAGAGGACAGTCACTGGGCCAGCAGCACCATTTATACTTCCGGTATCTGAGTATATGTTTCCTCCTCTACCATCTCCACCACCATTGCCACAGGAGCCGGTACCACCAGTTCAGGGGATATTTCATGACCCCATGGAGATGTTTGATCCATATGAGTTCTTTGAGCCGATGGTTCCTTTACCTATTGAGCACCAGTTTATACCAGGTATTGAGCAGGAGTTACCACCACCATTGTTACCTCCTATACCAGTGCATGCCCCAGAGCCGGACATAGTTCAGATGATTCCAGTCGAGGGATGGGAGAGCATGATGTGGATCTACAGTTAGGTTTACCACAGCAGGGTGCAGGTATACCGAGGGTTCCTTCCCAGGAGTCAGTAGGTCAGGTTGCTCAGCCGCATATGGTACCATACCATGAGTATAGAGTTATGAGGGATGATATGGAGTATTAGCGGGCACAGTGTTGGGAGATTATGCATCTGTTTGATCAGTGGGACAGAGGACCGTTAGCGGCCCTACAGCCGGATTATTATATGAGACAGCGATTGTAGTTAGTGTTGATGAGTGCTACTTGGGAGCTGGATGATTTGACTCATGATGGACCTCCTTCTTTTGCAGAGTTCTACAGGGTCTTCCGCTTGGCACAAACTTTGGTCCAGGCACTTAGGGAGGAGCTTAGGCGTATTCCGCCTGGGTTTTGAGGCGGTGATAGTTTGAGACAGTGACTCCAGAGTACATATGTATATAGAGGCAACATAGTATAACTTAGTGAGTAGTGTGTATTCGTGTATCAGTAGTTTAACTTGTAGTAGAGTTTAACTTGTAGCCGAGTGATGACCAGTAGCCCGAGACTTTTTGTATCAAGCATTTACACCTAAAGCTGGTGTCACGCATATATATATAAGATGAACTTTTTCAATTCCTTTTATTTAAATTTCAGTCTTTACAGTTTTACAGCATTTACTTTCACTTTACAGTTTTCCATAATATAATTCCTGTTGAAAAAAAAAAGAGAGAACAATTATTTTATTTAACTGTTTATATTTCCAGTCTTTACATTTAGTAACTGTTTTCTTTAAATAAACCATGTTATTAATACAGGATAAATTGTTTTCCTTACATATTGTCAATTGTTTATTAAACTGTTAAATAAATATCACCTATTTTATTATCAGAAGAAGATGGCACCAAAGAGAAAGACTAGGGCTGAGACCTCTAACAGCAATTCCGAAGACCAGACTAATGGGACCATGAACCAAATGTTCCATCTGATGCAACAACAGATGGTAATGATGCAGCAGCAGATGCAGCATCAGCAACAGCAGATACAACAACAAATATTACAACAGCCACCTCGTCCTGAGCCTCAATTACCACAAGTATTACCTGTTGTTACTTTTAAACAGTTTCAGTCAGTTAAACCTCCAGAATTTGAAGGGTCTACTGATCCTATTAAAGCTACCACCTGGTTAAAAGAAATAGAGAAAACGTTCGCTCTAGTGAAGATAGGTGGGGACCAGAAGACTGATTTTGCTAGTTACTTGTTGAAAGGAGAGGCGAATTATTGGTGGGAATCTAAAAAGGCTTTGGAGGGTGAAGATGTTATTGCGTGTGATAGGTTTAAAGAGTTGTTTTTAGAAAAGCATTTTCCTCGTTATGTGAAGAACCAAATGCAGATTAGGTTTCTTGAACTGAAGCAGGGAAATATGTCTGTGGCAGAGTATGAAGCCAAATTTGCTGAGTTGGCTAGGTTTGTTCCGGAACAGGTTAACACTGAAGAGAAGCTAGTTCAAAGGTTTCAAGAAGGGTTACGACCATGGATTCGTGGCCAAGTTGCAGTTTTCGAATTGACAACGTATACTGTCGTAGTTCAGAAAGCTTTGATTATAGAAGGGGAAAGTGAAAGATCTCAGCAAGACAAGGGAAAGGGAAGTTTACAAGATCGCTCCAGCAGAAAACCGGGACTTCAAGCCCGGGCAAATTTGAATTTTTAAAGGATAGGACAAGGTCCACAGAAGGCAGGTAATCGTTTCCAAACCTCCAGTCAGCAGGGAATGGTCAGAGTTCCAGTGCCGTACTGCAAGACATGTAATCGAAAGCATACTGGTGAATGTATCAAAAGGGATGTAACGTGTTATCGGTGTAAGCAGAAAGGGCATTATTCTAACGAATGTCCAACAGGTAGAACAACGGAAATGACTTGTTTCCGGTGTGGAAAGAAAGGGCATATCGCCAGAAATTACAAAGGACCAGCTATGGCAGCCAGTGTTTCGAGAGTGTTAGCATTACCTCCGTCGCCGCCTAATCAACCCAAAGCAAGACCTTTTAACATGACAATGAAAGAAGCGGTGCATAGTCCAAGTGTGATTGCAGGTACGCTTTTGGTGAATTCCGTAAGTTCAAAAGTATTAATTGATTCTGGAGCTACTCGTTCATTTATTTCTGAAGAATTTCTTAATAAGTTATATTGTGAAATCGAATGGTTGGGCGAAACGTTAATTATAAAATTAGCGAATGACGACCAAGTTCCGGTAGATCGAGTATGTCCTGCGTGTGATATAGAAATATCCGGACATCATTTTTCGGTAGATTTAATTCCTTTTAAGTTAGGAAAATTCGATATTATTTTGGGAATGGACTGGTTAGCAAGTCATAATGCTCAGATAGATTACGCGAATAAGAAAGTCAAATTGCGGACTACGGAAAATGCAACGGTAATATTCAAAGGCGAAAAACAGCGGAAGAAATTTCTTACTGTGATATAGACTAAACGATTGCTTCGACAAGGATGTGAGGCGTACATAGCTTACGTGTTAGATACTGAAAAAGAAAGTCCTAGAATAGAAGACATTCCAGTGGTATGCGAGTTTCCAGACGTCTTTCCAGACGAGCTTCCAGGGTTACCGCCAGATCGAGAAATCGATTTCACGATTGATCTAGCACCAGGAACAGAACCAGTTTCAAAAGCTCTATATCGGATGGCTCCAGTCGAAATGAAGGAATTGTCAACGCAACTGCAAGATCTTTTAGACTGAGGCATCATACGACCTAGTGTATCCCCATGGGGTGCACCGGTGTTATTTGTGAAGAAGAAGGACGGCAGCATGCGATTATGCATCGACTATAGGGAATTGAATAAACTCACTATCAAGAACAAGTATCCCTTACCGAGAATCGATGATTTGTTCGATCAGTTAAAAGGAGCAGCATGGTTTTCAAAGATAGATTTGCGATCAGGCTATCATCAATTGAAGATTAAAGCTGAAGATATTCCAAAGACTGTGTTTCGTACAAGATATGGGTATTATGAGTTTTTGGTAATGTCATTCGGTCTGATAAACGCACCAGCAGCATTCATGGATTTGATGAACAGAGTATTCAAGAAATATTTGGATAAATTCGTGATTGTATTCATTGATGACATCTTGATTTATTCCGAGACGGAAGAAGAGCATGCGGAACACTTGAGGATAGCTTTGGAAATTCTGAGGAAAGAACAATTATACGCAAAATTTTTGAAATGTGAATTCTGGTTAAGAGAAGTACAATTTCAAGGGCATATCATCAGTAGAGAAGGCATCCAAGACGATCCAGCGAAGATTGAAGCTGTGTTAAATTGGGAAAGACCAAAGACGCCTACAAAAGTTCGAAGTTTCTTGGGGTTGGCAGGATATTATCGAAGGTTTGTCAAAGATTTTGCGAAAATAGCAACGCCGCTGACCAAGTTAACTCGAAAAAGTGAAAAGTTTGAATGGAATGATAAGTGTGAAGAAAGTTTCCAAGAGTTGAAAAATCGATTAGTAACCGCACCAGTACTTGTATTGCCAGACGAGCAAGGAAATTTTATCATTTATAGCGACGCTTCGTATCGTGAGTTAGGATGTGTACTGATGCAGCACGGTAACGTCATCGCATATGCTTTGAGACAACTTAAACCTCATGAACAAAAATATCCTACTCATGACCTGGAATTGGCAGCGATCGTATTTGCGTTGAAGCTTTGGAGACATTATCTCTACGGTGAAAAATGTGAAATTTACACGGATCACAAAAGTCTGAAGTATATCTTTACGCAAAAGGAGCTGAACATGCGACAACGTTGATGGTTGGAATTGATAAAGGATTACGATGTCACGATCAGTTATCATCCAGGGAAAGCAAATGTTGTAGCAGATGCGCTGAGCAGGAAAGAAAGAATGAATTGATTAACTTCATGTGAAGAATTAACCAAGGAATTCGACAAATTGGAAATTAAGATTCGTATTTCCCATGAATCTGCAGAAGCTATCTACACTATGACTTTCCAACCGGAGTTGTTAGAGAAGATTCGCCGCTGTCAAGATGAAGTGATGAGTCAAGATGACGACCTGACGGGAGAAGAGATCACAACTCAGAGAGATAATGAAGGAATTTTATGCTTTGCGTCGAGAATCTGGATCCCTAATGTGGTAGAATTAAAAGAAGAAATAATGCGAGATGCGCACAGTTCAAAGTATTCCATTCATCCAGGAAGTACAAAAATGTATCGCGATCTGAAAGAAAACTTCTGGTGGCCGAACATGAAGAAGGAAATAGCTGAATTGGTGAGTAAATGCTACACATGCCAGCGAGTTAAAGCGGAACATCAACGTCCGAGCGGATTATTACAACCGTTAGACATTCCAGAATGGAAATGCGAACATCTAGCGATGGATTTTGTAGTAGGACTACCAATGACAAAAGAAAATCATGATGCGATATGGGTAATCATTGACAGACTCACAAAGTCATCACATTTTCTACCAATTAACGAAAGATTTTCACTCGACAAGCTAGTGCACTTGTATCTCAAGGAAATTGTAATGCGACATGGAGTTCCAATATCTATCGTGTCCGATAGAGATCCTCGTTTCAACTCAAGATTTTGGAGACAATTTCAAGAATGTATTGGAACCAAATTGAACATGAGTACCGCTTATCATCCGCAAACTGATGGGCAAAGTGAAAGAACTATTCAAATGATTGAAGACATGCTACGAGTTTGTGCGATCGATTTTGAAGGCAGCTGGGATGAACATCTACCTCTGGTGGAATTTTCGTATAATAACAGCTATCACGCCAGCATTGGAATGCCACCGTATGAAGCATTATACGGGAGGAGATGCAGATCACCAGTACATTGGGATGAAATCGGAGAACGCAAAATTTTAGGTTCAGAATTAATTCAACATACGAAAGAAAAGATTGAACTCATTCAGAAACGACTCCATGCAGCACAAGACAGGTAGCGCAAATATGCAGATCAAGCCAGGAAAGATATGGACTATCAAGAAGGAAAAAATGTACTACTCAAAATATCGCCATGGAAAGGATTGACCAGATTTGGCAATAAGGGTAAATTGAAACCACGATACGTCGGACCATTTGAAATTTTGAAGAAAGTGGGAAAAGTTGCATACGAATTAGCTCTACCGCCTCATATGCAGCATATTCACAATGTGTTTCACGTGTCAATGCTTAAGCGATATAATCCAGATTCTAGGCATGTAATAGAGTATGAGTCGATAGAAATCCAACCTGATTTGTCTTTTGTAGAACAGCCGGTAAGAATTTTAGATCGGCGAGAGAAAGTGTTGAGAAATAAGTCTGTATATTTAGTGGGAGTGTTGTGGAGAAATCCTATGGTTGAAGAATCAACCTGGGAACTCGAAAGTAAAATGTTAGAGAAATACCCTCATTTGTTTTCATAGAAGATTCTGAGAACAAAATCCTTTTAAGGGGGAAGGATGTAACGACTGGGACATTTACGTTTATATTATATCATAATTATAATAAAATATGTGTATTACTATGTCATTTATGTGTGATTATCTGATAAACCCTAACTGTTATGTGTTACGTGTATTCCATGTCATTTATGTAATTTTAAGGTATTTTCCAGATATTTTATTATGCATTCATAGGTTTCATTTCAAACATTTTACGACCCAAATAATGATTTTAAAGCCAGTATTTCAAATAAAATAATGGGCCTTATTTTTCATCAAATGGCTTTTACAATCGCATTATTCTGAACATCTAGATATTTTATAAATTTTCTCGTTTTGCGAAAATTGACTTTTCCGGGCCCCATTGGGTGTCAAAAACCCCACAAAAATCACATTTTTATTTTTATAAAATTATAGGACTTTCATTTATATTATTTCTTTGCATTTTTGCATTATTCACAATTTTTGGGAAATTTTGGCATACATATTATATATATAAAATATTTATAAATTAAATTTTAATACTCAAAAATTATAAAATTAGGGGCCTCTTAATTTTAAAAAGTGTAGAATTAGGGCCTTAATTTTAATCAGGAGTATTAATTTTACTACTATAAATAGCTTAATTTTTATTTAATTAATTATAATTAATCATTAAAATCTGCAAAAATACACAAAATTCTCTGAAATCGGGTCGGGAAGAACAGGTTCGGCTCGAAGAATCAAGTCGTGATTTCTCACTGATTACAACATCAAATCGTGTGATTCAAGTACTCAAATCGAAGGTTTTGATCCGTTCTTTCCGTTTCTTGCATCAATTTCACGTTTTATGGCATCGTTTTTGATTTTCGATTTTTAGGGTTTATGTTCGAATTAGGACTTTTTGATTCTAGGATTATTTTGATGTTTTGATGACTGATAAAGCTTTGTTGGATGATTTACAGTCGATTTATGGTATTTAATTGAACAAATGATGCCTGGATAGTGATTCATGATTTCTAGGGTTTATGTTAGATTTTCAAAACACAACTCGATAATTTCTGTGAATATTTGGTTCTTGTAATGTTAGGGCTTTGATTGTATATGTTTTTAGCTTCAATTTGCACTATAGAACGTTGAGTTTGGTTTACAGAATCAAAAGATGATATTTTGGCCGGAGTTCATGTCGATTTTGACCGGAGATTGTGATTCTGAGATGTTTTTGGTATGTTTTGGCTGTGGTTAGATTGCTGTGTTGATTTGCAATGAAAAACACTCAAAAACAGCACAAAACGGTGTTGATTTGATACTGATCGGAGTTGGCCGAACTTCGGGAACTCACCGGATTCTGGGAAAAATCCGGTGATGTTCTTGGCAACCCGGAATCCAACCCGGTTGACCCGTTTCCAGAACCCGGGTTTGATCTGATTTTGTCAGGAATTGGGTTCTGACATGTGTTTCTGTAATTTTGACTTTTATTTTATTTTTATTAATTTTAAAAATCAGTTTTATTTATTTTGTAAATTGATTAATTAATTGTTTAATTAATTGATTTATATTATAAATAATTCTGAATTATTTTCAAAAAAATCAGAATGAATTATTTTCTTAATTATTTATTATTTAATTATTATTTATTAATTATTTAAAAGTGATTAATTATTTTGATAATTAATCAAATAATATTCAATAAATCATAATAAATTCATTTTAATTCCAAAAATTATAGAAAAATTATTTTTAATTCTGATTTTTCTTAAATAATGATTTAAAAATTATTTTTGAGTTTTAAAAATTAGTAATAATTATTTATAATGATTAATAAATGGAATTATCAGTATTTAATTGATAATAATTCAACCGTTAGTCCGATTTGCGTGAAACGAAAGCCTGTTGACTCAGAAAAATGAATTCTTTTCAATAAAAATAATATCAAAGCTTAATTTCTTTCAAAAATTAGTTGATTATGTTACTTGTTCGATTATCAGTCAAGTTACGTGCCGAGACGAGTCCGAAAAATTCCGAAAAAATGGGAAACGAGTCAAATAACGATCAGTTGAGCGATCAGCGAGTCGATTTTGGTTTTAAAAATTATTTTAACCATAAAAATGATTATGTGCTTATGTGTATTACGTGGTTAATCGAGTCTTACTTGCTTATATGTAATACATGAGTCAGTTATAAGCGCATGGGTAGATGTTAAGAACGGTTTGAAGTCGATTCAAGATGCAAATGAAGTACGACGTGACTTAACCAGTCTGTTTTGCCAATAGAAGCTAAGCCAGCCAGGCAAGTTGAGTCGGTAATAGTCCAAGGTGATAGACATAAGTGATTCAATTGCAGTGAGTCGCGCAGAAGGCAAGTTTTTCCCCTATTCTACTTTCAGAATAGTGATATTGATTCAAATGCTTATCACATTGGCTTTTTCTTGATTATTGTTCTTGATCACTGATATACACTTGCTATTCCTTTGTTCATATTTCATTTCGATTCTTAATTTCTCCGTTTCTTTGAATTCTTGATTCATATTCTATTGGTGACACATGGAGATTGATATATTCTAGTGTTTGGAATATATCAAAGTATACTGATTGTTCCGGTTGCTAAGCGATGGACTGGATAATGATATTTTTGGGACTGAGTGTGTCTTAATCCTGAGGACCGGGATGACTGGTGCCTCGACGTGGGCCGTAGTGCCTGGGTACCAGACTGGATCTATATATTGAGATATGGATCTGCATTATATTCTGACTAATCAGCAGAATATAGATGCGAACTTGTGTCCAGTTTAGTTCATTTGTACTCGCCAGTAATGGCCTTCTTGCTATTCTCGTGAGGTTATATCTTTGCAGATATACCTGGAATGACGAATTCATTTAAAATGCTTTAACACTGTTTATATTTTATGGACTTGTTGAGCAATTTTTGACTCACCCCTTTTGTTGTTATTCACCTTATTATTTTTAGTTAAGAAGGAATATGAAACCAATCCGGACTCGAGTGGTAAAGAAGCGGGTCAACCTTCGGGATCCTCTCATACCCAAGGTGTTGATCCCAATCCAGGAAGAAAGCTTTGAACTTCCCGAGCAGGTGGAGTATTAATAGATAGTGTGTGTGTGTGTGTTTGAATAAAAGTTAAACTTAACTTCAAATGAATTAGACAATGGTTTGTAATAAAGAGAGTTTGTGAGATTTTGAATGTTTGGTTGTAATAAAAGCAGTTAGTGGTTCTTGTTTTCATACTTCAACCTAAAAAGAACCTGGTTAGTGTTAAAGGGGTTTAATTTCACTTCTTTATTAATTGTTAATCAGATTGTACAGGTTTGGTGATTAGCTAGTAACCCCCAGACTTATACCCCGGGTCTGGAGGGCGTTACAGGTTTGGCATCAGAGCTGTAGGTTTGGTCCCTGAAAACAAGAACATTACGATTAAGATAGGATAGGGAGATCACATAAGATAGGGATACTCAAATTAGGAAGCATAGTGTTAGGATTTAGGTCAGATTAGAATAGGGAAGTATAAATCTTAGGATTGTTAGGGACTTTTTCTTTTCTTTGGTACATTATCAGATGGCATCTTCTGGTTATTCTGCGTCTTCCGAGAGGACAGTCACTGGGCCAGCAGCACCAGTTATACCTCCAGTATCTGAGTATATGTTTCCTCCTCTACCACCTCCACCACCATTGCAACAGGAGCCGGTACCACCAGTTCAGGGGATATTTCAGGACCCCATGGAGATGTTTGATCCATATGAGTTCTTTGAGCCGATGGTTCCTTTACCTATTGAGCACTAGTTTATACCAGGTATTGAGCAGGAGTTACCACCACCACCATTGTTACCTCCTATACCAGTGCATGCCCCAGAGCCGGACATAGTTCAGATGATTCCAGTCGAGGAGATGGGATAGCATGATGTGGATCTACAGTTAGGTTTACCACAGCAGGGTGTAGGTATACCGAGGGTTCCTTCCCATGAGTCAGTAGGTCAGGTTGCTCAGCCGTATATGGTACCATACCATGAGTATAGAGTTATAAGGGATGATATGGAGTATTGGCGGGCACAGTGTCGGGAGATTATGCATCTGTTTGATCAGAGGGACAGAGGACCGTTAGCGGCCCTACAGCCGGATTATTATATGAGACAGCGATTGTAGTCAGTGTTGATGAGTGCTACTTGGGAGCTGGATGATTTGACTCATGATGGACCTCCTTCTTTTACATAGTTCTACAGGGTTTTCCGTTTGGCACAGACTTTGGTCCAGGCAATTAGGGAGGAGCTTAGGCGTATTCCGCCTGGGTTTTGAGGCAGTGATAGTTTGAGACAGTGACTCCAGAGTTCATATGTATATAGAGGCAGCATAGTATAACTTAGTGAGTAGTGTGTATGCGTGTATCAGTAGTTTAACTTGTAGTAGTAGTTTAACTTGTAGCCATAGTGATGACCAGTAGCCCGAGACTTTTTGTATCAAGCATTTACACCTGAAGCTGGTGTCACGCATATATATATATAAGATGAACTTTTTCAATTCCTTTTATTTAAATTTCAGTCTTTACAGTTTTACAGCATTTACTTTCACTTTACAGTTTTCCATAATATAATTCCTGTTGAAAAAAAAGAGAGAGAACAATTATTTTATTTAACTATTTACATTTCCAGTCTTTACATTCAACAACTGTTTTTTTTAAATAAACCATGTTATTAATACAGGATAAATTGTTTTCCTTACATATTGTCAATTGTTTATTAAACTGTTAAATAAATATCACCTGTTTCATTATCAGAAGAAGATGGCACCAAAGAGAAAGACTAGGGCTGAGACCTCTAACAGCAATTCCGAAGACCAGACTAATGGGACCATGAACCAAATGTTTCATCTGATGCAACAACAGATGGTAATGATACAGCAGCAGATGCAGCATCAGCAACAGCAGATACAACAATAATATTACAACAGCCACCTCGTCCTGAGCCTCAATTACCACAAGTATTACCTGTTGTTACTTTTAAACAGTTTCAGTCAGTTAAACCTCCAGAATTTGAAGGGTCTACTGATCCTATTAAAGCTACCACCTGGTTAAAAGAAATAGAGAAAATGTTCGCACTAGTGAAGATAGGTGGGGACCAGAAGACTGATTTTGCTAGTTACTTGTTGAAAGGAGAGGCGAATTATTGGTGGGAATCTAAAAAGGCTTTGGAGGGTGAAGATGTTATTGCGTGTGATAGGTTTAAAGAGTTGTTTTTAGAAAAGCATTTTCCTCGTTATGTGAAGAACCAAATGCAGATTAGGTTTCTTGAACTGAAGCAGGGAAATATGTCTGTGGCAGAGTATGAAGCCAAATTTGCTGAGTTGGCTAGGTTTGTTCCGGAACAGGTTGACACTGAAGAGAAGCTAGTTTAAAGGTTTCAAGAAGGGTTACGACCATGGATTCGTGGCCAAGTTGCAGTTTTCGAATTGACAATGTATACTACCGTAGTTCAGAAAGCTTTTATTATAGAAGGGGAAAGTGAAAGATCTCAGCAAGACAAGGGACAGGGAAGTTTCCAAGATCGCTCCAGCAGAAAGCCGGGACTTCAAGCCCGGGCAAATTTGAATTTTAAAAGGATAGGACAAGGTCCACAGAAGGCAGGTAATCGTTTCCAAACCTCCAGTCAGCAGGGAATGGTCAGAGTTCCAGTGCCGTACTGTAAGACATGTAATCGAAAGCATACTGGTGTATGTATCAAAAGGGATGTAACGTGTTATCGGTGTAAGCAGAAAGGGCATTATTCCAACGAATGTCCAACAGGTAGAATAGCGGAAATGACTTGTTTCCGGTGTGGAAAGAAAGGGCATATCGCCGGAAATTGCAAAGGACCAGCTATGGCAGCCAGTGTTCCGAGAGTGTTAGCATTACCTCCGCCGCCGCCTAATCAACCCAAAGCAAGACCTTTTAACATGACAATGAAAGAAGCGGTGCAGAGTCCAAGTGTGATTGCAGGTACGCTTTTGGTGAATTCCGTAAGTTCAAAAGTATTAATTGATTCTGGAGCTACTCGTTCATTTATTTCTGAAGAATTTCTTGATAAGTTACATTGTGAAATCGAATGGTTGGGCAAAACATTAATTATAAAATTAGCGAATGACGACCAAGTTCCGGTAGATCGAGTATGTCCTGCGTGTGATATAGAAATATCCGGATATAATTTTTCGGTAGATTTAATTCCTTTTAAGTTAGGAAAATTCGATATTATTTTGGGAATGGACTGGTTAGCATGTCATAATGCTCAGATAGATTACGCGAATAAGAAAGTCAAATTGCGGACTGCGGAAAATGCAACGGTAATATTCAAAGGCGAAAAATAGCGGAAGAAATTTCTTACTGTGATATAGACTAAACGATTGCTTCGACAATGATGTGAGGCGTACATAGCTTACGTGTTAGATACTGAAAAAGAAAGTCCTAGAACAGAAGACATTCCAGTGGTATGCGAGTTTCCAGACGTCTTTCCAGACGAGCTTCCAGGGTTACCGCCAGATCGAGAAATCGAGTTCACGATTGATCTAGCACCAGGAACAGAACCAGTTTCAAAAGCTCCATATCGGATGGCTCCAGTCGAAATGAAGAAATTGTCAACACAACTGCAAGATCTTTTAGACCGAGGCATCATACGACCTAGTGTATCCCCATGGGGTGCACCGGTGTTATTTGTGAAGAAGAAGGACGGCAGCATACGATTATGCATCGACTATAGAGAATTGAATAAACTCACTATCAAGAACAAGTATCCCTTACCGAGAATCGACGATTTGTTCGATCAGTTAAAAGGAGCAGCATGGTTTTCAAAGATAGATTTGCGATCAGGCTATCATCAATTGAAGATTAAAGCTGAAGATATTCCAAAGACTGCGTTTCGTACAAGATATGGGTATTACGAGTTTTTTGTAATGGCATTCGGTCTGACAAACGCAGTAGCAGCATTCATGGATTTGATGAACAGAATATTCAAGAAATATTTGGATAAATTCATGATTGTATTCATTGATGACATCTTGATTTATTCCGAGACAGAAGAAGAGCATGTGAAACACTTGAGGATAGCTTTGGAAATTCTGAGGAAAGAATAACTATACGCAAAATTTTTGAAATGTGAATTCTGGTTAAGAGAAGTACAATTTCTAGGGCATATCATCAGTTAAAGAAGGCATCCAAGACGATCCAACGAAGATTGAAGCTGTGTTAAATTGGGAAAGACCAAAGACGCCGACAGAAGTTTGAAGTTTCTTGGGGTTGGCAGGATATTATCGAAGGTTTGTCAAAGATTTTGCGAAAATATCAACGCCGCTGACCAAGTTAACTCGAAAAAGTGAAAAGTTTGAATGAAATGATAAGTGTGAAGAAAGTTTCCAAGAGTTGAAAAATCGATTAGTAACCACACCAGTACTTGTATTGCCAGACGAGCAAGGAAATTTTGTCATTTATAGCGGCGCTTCGTATCGCGGGTTAGGATGTGTACTGATGCAGCACGGTAACGTCATCGCATATGCCTCGAGACAACTTAAACCTCATAAAAAAAATATCCTACTCATGACTTGGAATTGGAAGCGATCGTATTTGCGTTGAAGCTTTGGAGACATTATCTCTACGGTGAAAAATGCGAAATCTACACGGATCATAAAAGTCTGAAGTATATTTTTACGCAAAAGGAGCTGAACATGCAACAACGTCGATGGTTGGAACTGATAAAGGATTACGATGTCACGATCAGTTATCATCCAGGGAAAGCAAATGTTGTAGCAGATGCGCTGAGCAGGAAAGAAAGATTGAATCGATTAACTTCATGTGAAGAATTAACCAAGGAATTCGACAAATTGGAAATTGAGATTCGTATTTCCCATGAATCTGCAGAAGCTATCTACACTATGACTTTCCAACCGGAGTTGTTAGAGAAGATTCGCCGCTGTCAAGATAAAGTGATGAGTCAAGATGACGACCTGACGGGAGAAGAGATCACAACTCAGAGAGATAACGAAGGAATTTTACGCTTTGCGTCGAGAATCTGGATCCCTAATGTGGTAGAATTAAAAGAAGAAATAATACGAGATGCGCACAGTTCAAAGTATTCCATTCATCCAGGAAGTACAAAAATGTATTGCGATCTGAAAGAAAACTTCTGGTGGCCGAACATGAAGAAGGAAATAGCTGAATTGGTGAGTAAATGCTACACATGCCAGCGAGTTAAAGCGGAACATCAACGTCCGAGCGGATTATTACAACCGTTAGACATTCCAGAATGGAAATGGGAACATCTAGCGATGTATTTTGTAGTAGGACTACCAAGGACAAAAGCAAATCATGATGCGATATGGGTAATCATTGACAGACTCACAAAGTCAGCACATTTTCTACCAATTAACGAAAGATTTTCACTCGACAAGCTAGTGCACTTGTATCTTAAGGAAATTGTAATGCGACATGGAGTTCCAATATCTATCGTGTCCGATCGAGATCCTCATTTCAACTCAAGATTTTGGAGACAATTTGAAGAATGTATTGGAACCAAATTGAACATGAGTACCGCTTATCATCCGCAAACTGATGGGCAAAGTGAAAGAACTATTCAAACGATTGAAGACATGCTACGAGTTTGTGCGATCGATTTTGAAGGCATCTGGGATGAACATCTACCTCTGGTGGAATTTTCTTATAATAACAGCTATCACGCCAGCATTGGAATGCCACCGTATGAAGCATTATACGGGAGGATATGCAGATCACCAGTACATTGGGATGAATTCGGAGAACGCAAAATTTTAGGTTCAGAATTAATTCAACAGATGAAAGAAAAGATTGAACTCATTCAGAAACGACTCCATGCAGCACAAGACAGGCAGCGCAAATATGCAGATCAAGCCAGGAAAGATATGGACTATCAAGAAGGAGAAAATGTACTACTCAAAATATCGCCATGGAAAGGATTGACCAGATTTGGCAATAAGGGTAAATTGAAACCACGATACGTCAGACCATTTGAAATTTTGAAGAAAGTGGGAAAAATTACATACGAATTAGCTCTACCGCCTCATATGCAGCATATTCACAATGTGTTTCACGTGTCAATGCTTAAGCGATATAATCCTGATTCTAGGCATGTAATAGAGTATGAGCCGATAGAAATCCAACCTGATTTGTCTTTTGTAGAACAGCCGGTAAGAATTTTAGATCGGCGAGAGAAAGTGTTGAGAAATAAGTCTGTATATTTAGTGCGAGTGTTGTGGAGAAATCCTATGGTTGAAGAATCAACCTGGGAACTCGAAAGTGAAATGTTAGAGAAATACCCTCATTTATTTTCATAGAAGATTCTGAGGACAGAATCCTTTTAAGGGGGAAGGATGTAACGACTGGGAAATTTACGTTTATATTATATCATAATCATAATAAAATATGTGTATTACTATGTCATTTATGTGTGATTATCTGATAAACCCTAACTATTATGTGTTACGTGTATTCCATGTCATTTCTGTAATTTTAAGGTATTTTCCAGATATTTTATTATGCATTCATAGTTTCATTTCAAACGTTTTACGACCCAAATAATGATTTTAAAGCCAGTATTTCAAATAAAATAATGGGCCTTATTTTTCATCAAATGGCTTTTACAATCGCATTATGCTGAACATCTAGATATTTTATAAATTTTCTCGTTTTGCGAAAATTGACTTTTCCGGGCCCCATTGGGTGTTAAAAACCCCACAAAAATCACATTTTTATTTTTATAAAATTATAGGACTTTCATTTATATTATTTCTTTGCATTTTTGCATTATTCACAATTTTTTGGAAATTTTGGCATATATATTGTATATATAAAATATTTATAAATTAAATTTTAATACTCAAAAATTATAAAATTAGGGGCCTGTTATTTTAAAAAGTGTAGAATTAGGGCCTTAATTTTAATCAGGAGTATTAATTTTACTACTATAAATAGGTTAATTTTTATTTAATTAATTATAATTAATCATTAAAATCTGCAAAAATACACAAAATTCTCTGAAATTGGGTCGGGAAGAACAGGTTCGGCTCGAATAATCAAGTCGTGATTTCTCACTGATTACAGCATCAAATCGTGTGATTCAAGTACTCAAATCGAAGGTTTTGATCCGTTCTTTCTGTTTCTTGCATCAATTTCACGTTTTATTGCATCATTTTTTATTTTCGATTTCTAGGGTTTATGTTCGAATTAGGACTTTTTGATTCTAGGGTTATTTTGATGTTTTGATGACTGATAAAGCTTTGTTGGATGATTTACAGTCGATTTATGGTATTTAATTGAACAAACGATGCCTGGATAGTGATTCACGATTTCTAGGGTTTATGTCAGATTTTCAAAACACAACTCGATAATTTCTGTGAATATTTGGTTCTTGTAATGTTAGGGCTTTGATTGTATATGTTTTTAGCTTCAATTTGCACTATAGAACGTTGAGTTTGGTTTATAGAATCAAAAGATGATATTTTGGCCGGAGTTCATGTCGATTTTGACCGGAGATTGTGATTCTGAGATGTTTTTGGTACGTTTTGGTCGTGGTTAGATTGATGTGTTGATTTGCAATGAAAAGCACTCAAAAACAGCACCAAACGGTGTTGATTTGAGACTGATCGGAGTTGGCCGGACTCCGGGAACTCACCGGATTCTGGGAAAAATCCGGTGATGTTCTTGGCAACCCGGAATCCAACCCGGTTGACCCGTTTCCAGAACCCGTGTTTGATCTGATTTTGTCAGGAATTGGGTTCTGACATGTGTTTCTGTAATTTTGACTTTTATTTTATTTTTATTAATTTTAAAAATCAGTTTTATTTATTTTGTAAATTGATTATTTAATTGATTTATATTATAAATAATTCTGAATTATTTTCATAAAAATCAGATTGAATTATTTTCTTAATTATTCATTATTTAATTATTATTTATTAATTATTTAAAAGTGATTAATTATTTTGATAATTAATCAAATAATTTTTAATAAATCATAATAAATTCATTTTAATTCCAAAAATTATAGAAAAATTATTTTTAATTCTAATTTTTCTTAAATAATGATTTAAAAATTATTTTTGAGTTTTAAAAATTAGTAATAATTATTTATAATGATTAATAAATTAAATTATCAGTATTTAATTGATAATAATTCAACCGTTAGTCCGATTTGCATGAAACGAAAGCCTGTTGACTCAGAAAAATAAATTATTTTCATTAAAAATAATATCAAAGCTTAATTTCTTTTAAAAATTAGTTGATTCTGTTACTTGTTTGATTATCAGTCGAGTTACGTGCCGAGACGAGTCCGAAAAATTCCGGAAAAATGGGAAACGAGTCAGATAACGATCAGTTGAGCGATCAGCGAGTCGATTTTGGTTTTAAAAATTATTTTAACCATAAAAATGATTATGTGCTTATGTGCTTATGTGTATTACGTGGTTAATCGAGTCTTACTTGCTTATATGTAATACATAAGTCAGTCATAAGCACATGGGTAGATGTTAAGAACGGTTTGAAGTCAATTCAAGATGCAAATGAAGTACGACGTGACTTAACCAGTCTGTTTTGCCAACAGAAGCTAAGCCATCCAGGCAAGTTGAGTCGGTAATAGTCCAAGGTGGTAGACAGAAGTGATTCAATTGCAGTGAGTCGCGCAGAAGGCAAGTTTTTCCCCTATTCTACTTTCAGAATAGTGATATTGATTCAAATGCTTATCACATTTGCTTTCTCTTGATTATTGTTCTTGATCACTGATATACACTTGCTATTCCTTTGTTCATATTTCATTTCGATTCTTGATTTCTCCGTTTCTTTGGATTCTTGATTCATATTCTATTGGTGACACATGGAGATTGATATATTCTAGTGTTTGGAATATATCAAAGTATACTGTTTGTTCTGGTTGCTAAGCGATGGACTGGATAATGATATTTTTGGGATTGAGTGTGTCTTAATCATGAGGACCGGGATGACTGGTGCCTCGACGTGGGCCGTAGTGCCTGGGTACCCGACTGGATCTATATATTGAGATATGGATCTGCATTATATTCTGACTGATCAGCAGAATATAGATGCGAACTTGTGTCCAGTTTAGTTCATTTGTACTTGCCAGTAATGGCTTTCTTACTATTCTCGTGAGGTTATATCTTTGCAGATATACCTGGAATGACGAATTCATTTAAAATGCTTTAACACTGTTTATATTTTGTGGACTTGTTGAGCAATTTTTGGCTCACCCCTTTTGTTGTTATTCACCTTATTATTTTCAGTTAAGAAGGAATATGAAACCAATCAGGACTCGAGTGGTAAAGAAGCGGGTCAAGCTTCGGGATCCTCTCATACCCAAGGTGTTGATCCCAATCCAGGAAGAAAGTTTTGAATTGCCCGAGCAGGTGGAGTGTTAATAGATAGTGTGTATGTTTGAATAAAAGTTGAACTTAGCTTCAAATGAATTAGACAATGGTTTGTAATAAAGAGAGTTTGTGAGATTTTGAATGTTTGGTTGTAATAAAAGCAGTTAGTGGTTCTTGTTTTTATACTTCAATCTAAAAAGATCCTGGTTAGTGTTAAAGGGGTTTAATTTCATTTCTTTATTAATTGTTAATCAGATTGTACAGGTTTGGTGATTAGCTAGTAACCCCCAGACTTATACCCCGGGTCTAGAGGACGTTACATCCTTATTCAGTAATATGAGTATTTTCATAATGAAGAAAGTGAGTCTCTCACTAACATTTTTAGTAGGTTTCAAAAACTACTAAATGCTCTAAAGTTGCATGAAAGGGTCTATCAGACAAAAGACTCCAATCTGAAATTCCTTAGATATCTTTCAAAGGAATGAAAACCAATGACAGTCTCATTAAGAAACTCACAAGATTATAAGGAGTTTACTTTGGAGAGACTGTATGGCATCCTGAAAACATATGAGCTTGAAATAGAGCAAGATGAGAGGATGGAGAGAGGAAAGAAGAAAGGAGGATCCATTGCACTAGTTGCTGAGTTAGAAAAAGAGAAGGAAGTGAAGATGGAAGCTGTTGAGTCAACTTCAAGGGTCTGTGAAAGCAAGGGCAAGGGGCTTGCAGCTGAAAATGAAGATTCTTTGAGCCAAGATGACATGGAGGACATTGATGAATACCTAGCATTTCTTTCCAGGAGATTTGCCAAGCTCAAGTTCAAGAAGAACTTTGGAGCAGCTAAGCCAAATAGAAACATGGTGGATAAATCAAAATTCAAATGTTTCAAATGTGGCTTGGCAGGGCACTTTGCCAGTGAGTGTAGGAAGTCAGATTCCAGTAAGAAAAAGTTTGAGCCTGTGGATTATAAGCAAAAATATTTTGAGCTGCTCAAATAAAAGGAAAGGGCTTTCATAATACAAGAAAATGACTGGGCAGCAGATGGTCTGGATGAAGATGAAGATGTCAGCTATGTTAATCTAGCCCTAATGGCCAAGTCTGATGAGACAGAAACAAGTTCTTCAAGTAATCAGGTAATTACTACAAACCTTGCACATTTATCTAAAGCTGAGTCTAATGATGCCATAAATGACATGTCTACAGAGTTATATCATTTGCGTGTTACACTTAAGTCTCTTACTAAAGAAAATGCTAAAATCAAAGAAAAAAATTTGTTTTTGAGTGAGAGAAATAATGTGCTTGAGTCTCAGTTCATTGATTTTGAAAAGTTAAGAATTGAGTGTAAGATTGCCATGGAGGAATTAACTGAGTTCTTGAAGAAAGAAGAAATTTTAAAGAAGCAGCTCGAGCGTGAACAAGAGGTGATTAAGGCATGGAAAACATCCAGGGATGTCTATGCTCAAATCACCAAAGTTGAAGGAATTAAGTCTTTCTGTGATGCAGCCTGGAAAAAGAACAAAGAGAAACTAGAACCAAATTTGGTAGATGAAGTGCTAACAGATGTAGACTCGATGGATGATGAGGATCATCCATCGGATAACAAAAAGAGTTATCCGTCAAATGATAAAAATCTTAATCCGTCGGCTGTGAGCAAGCCTATCAGTAAAGCCAAACTTGTTAAGCTGAATGAGAAGTATGGGTCTATTTCCAAGAACTTTGTTTCAGGAGAATCGAGTCGAGTTAAGAAAGGGAAAAAGGCTAATGTTGGTCATATGACTGTCAAACAGTTAAGTGACAGACTTGAAAAGATTGAGGTAAAAACAGAGGCTAAAAAGAAAAACAATAGAAATGGTAAAGTATGAATTAACAAACACAATAACTACACACCTGATAAATATGCTCCTAGAAAAATCTGTGTCAAGTGTGGTAGTGTAAATCATTTATCTGTTAATTGCAAATCTACCATGCCTACTTTCATGTCTGTGCCACCTCACTTTCCTAACATGAATGTCATGCCTCCCATGCCTATGAATTTTATGTCTATACAGAATATGAATGCACAGTTTGCTAACATGCCATTTGCACCTAATCCTTATTATGCTGCATTTAGTATGCCACAAATGCCATTTAGCATGCCTTACTGGAATAACATGTTTACTAATAGCATGACATTCCCTGTTGATTATAATATTCATGATAATTTTGTTGCAATGAATGGTTTCAAAGGCCCAACTCAAATGACCAAGGATGAATCTGATATCCCCGAGTCAAATGAGATAAAGCCTAAGAAACAGAAAAAGAAAGCTAACAAGGCAGGACCCAAGAAAACTTGGGTACCAAAATCAACTTGATTTGATTTTGATGTGTGCAGGGAAACAGAAAGAAACTTTGGTACTTGGATAGTGGTTGTTCAAAACACATGACTGGTGATTCTACCCTTCTCACAGAGTTTAAGAAGAGAGCTGGCCCAAGTATTACTTTTGGAGATGACAGGAAGGGTTATACTGTGGGATATGGCTTGATTTCAAAGGAAAATGTCAACATTGAGAAGGTTGCCTTAGTGGATGGTCTCAAACACAATTTGTTGAGTATCAGCCAGCTTTGTGATAAAGGCAACTCAGTAACCTTCAACTCAGAAGCCTGTGTTGTGACTAATAAAAGGAGAAACAAAGTGGTTCTCACTGGTGTGAGAAGAGGAAATGTGTACCTAGCTGATTTCAACTCATCTAATATAGAATGGGTTAAATATCAAAGTGGTCACCCAACTGAACGGTATATATCAGCTTTATCATCAAAGTTAACGGGGTATCATTTGCATCACTACAGTCATAATAAGTATCAAATATATACCTCAAAATATGTATTTGAGAATTAAAATTTATTTTATGGAGTTCTATATATTTTTCTTAAATCCTATTACGACCAAATAAAAATGTATTAATTCTAGTATTTTACATAATATAGTAAGATTTTTAAAAATGTATCTACTATTTATTTTTAATTTTGTAGTCATTTTCATTATTTAAATAAAAATAATTAATAGATAAATTTTTAAAAATCACATAAAATCATCTAAAATACTATGAATTCATAACTTTCATTTGGTTGTAATAGGATTTAAGAAAAATGTTTAGAACTCCATAAAATAAATTTTGATTCTCGAGCACATATTTTGATGTATCTGTTTGATATTATTATGACTTTAGTGATCCAAATGATACCCTGTTAAGTTTGATGATTAAACTGATATATGCTATTCAGTTGAGTGACCACTTTGATATTTAACCCAATACAGAATCTATTACTTGTCTTCTCAGTAAAGCAAGTCAGGATGAAAGTTGGCTATGGCACAAGAAGCTATCCCATTTAAATTTCAAAACCATGAATGAGCTAGTAAAGAAAGAACTGGTTAGAGGCATTCCTCTAGTGGAGTTTTCTAAGGATGGACTGTGTGATGTCTTCCAAAAAAGGAAGCAGATTAAAGCATCATTCAGGAACTAACTTGACTCAACAATTGAAGAACCTTTGCAACTGCTACACATGGATTTGTTTGGACCAGTCAATGTGTTATCTGTCTCAAGAAAACGATTTTGCCTAGTAATTGTAGATGATTTCTCAAAGTTCTCTTGGACATATTTCCTAAAGTCTAAAGATGAGTCTAGTGAAATCATCATCAATCACATAAGGCAAGTCAATAATCATCCTGATTTCAAGGTTAGAAGAATCAAGAGTGACAATGGAACTGAGTTCAAGAATTCTGTCATGAGAGCATTTTGTGAGGAAAATAGGATTCTGCATGAGTTTTCAGCAGCAAGAACTCCACAATATAATGGAGTACTGGAAAGGAAGAACATATCACTTATTGAAGCTGCATGGACAATGCTTGAAGAATCTAAACTGCCAACATATTTATGGGCTAAAGCTGTTAATACTGCATGCTACACTCAGAATATTTCTCTGGTTAATCAAGCAAGATGCATGACTCCATATCAATTGTTCAAGAATAAGAAGCCAACTCTAAATTTTCTTCATGTCTTTGGCTGCAAGTGCTTTATTCTGAGAAATCAAACTGATCAAAATGGGAAGTTTGATGCTAAAGCAGATGAAGGAATTTTTGTTGGATATGCTGTTGGTAAAGCATATAGAGTCTACAATCAAAGAACCAACATTGTTGTGGAATCAATACATGTTGTGTTTGTTGATAAAAAGATTGAAGGACTGCAAGATGGAGATTACCATAAGAGCCTCAAATTCGACAATATGGAGATGGTTAGTGATGACAATGATGAAAGTGATCAAGAAACTGTATCTAAGGATAATGCAGAAAAATCCACTACCAATGAAGCACAAAACTCAACATCTGTCGAGTTGCATAATGCTTCATCCGTCGGGAGGCAATCTGCGTTATCCGTCGGGAGACAACCGGCCTCATCCGTCGGTACTCAAAACTCACCATCCATCGGGTTATCAAGAGAAGCTGGAAATCAAGATATATCACCTATAGAAAGTTCCCCTTTCTCAAATCAAAGATCCACAAACTCAGGGGGAGTTTCTAACAATCAAAACTCAATCACACATCAAGATAACAATGAGGCCTCTTCATCTAGAGCTAATCTACCTCAACAAAGAAAATGGACAAAAGATCACCCCATTAAGCTTATTATTGGTGATGTTTCTTCTAGAGTTCAAACAAGGAGAGCATATCAAGAAGAATGTCTATACAGTAACTTTCTTTCCAAGGAAGAGCCAAAGAAGATAGAAGAAGCTTTGTTGGATCCTGATTGAATTTTAGCTATGCAGGAGGAGCTAAACCAATTTGAAAGGAATAATGTATGGAAGTTGGTGCCCAAGCCTAAAGGAAAGAATCCAATAGACACCAAATGGGTATTCAGAAACAAGATGGATGAAAATGGCATAGTAGTCAGGAACAAAGCTAGATTGGTTGCTAAAGGCTATTGTCAACAAGAAGGAATAGATTTTGATGAAACATTTTCTCCTGTTGCCAGACTTGAAGCCATCAGAATTTTCTAAGCCTATGCAGCCCATGCCAATTTTGAAGTCTATCAAATGGATGTCAAAAGTGCCTTTCTGAATGGAGATTTGGAGGAGGAAGTCTATGTCAGTCAACCTCCTGGTTTTGAAGATCCAAATTTTCCAGAACATGTCTATTATCTTTTGAAAGCACTTTATGGACTGAAGCAAGCACCTAGAGCCTGGTATGACACTTTATCATAGTTCCTTCTGGAAAACCATTTCACAAGAGGTACTGTAGATAAAACTTTATTCTTTAGAAATGTTAATGGCTCTAGTATACTTGTTCAAATTTATGTAGATGATATTATTTTTGGCTCTACAGATGAGAAACTTTGCAAAAAGTTTGCCAAATTGATGCAAAGTAAGTATGAAATAAGTATGATGGGAGAACTGACTTACTTTCTTGGTTTACAAGTTAAGCAAGTTAGTGATGGAATATTCATTAGTCAAACTAAATATATTTTTGATCTTTTAAAGAAGTTTGATCTAGTGGATTGTACATCTGTAAAAACTCCCATGGCCACTGCAACTAAGCTTGAATTAAACACTACCGAAAAGTCTGTGGATATTTCAAGTTATAGGGGCATGGTTGGCTCACTTTTGTACTTAACAGCTAGTAGGCCAGATATAATGTTTGCTACATGTCTTTGTGCTAGATTTCAGGCTGATCCTAGAGAATCTCATTTAATTGCTATTAAGAGAATTTTCAGTTATCTCAAAGGTACACCAAAACTTGGCATTTGGTACCCTAGATATTCTGGTTTTGATCTAACTGGTTATTCAGATGCAGATTATGCAGGTTGTAAAATTGATAGAAAAAGTACAACAGGAACCTGTCAATTTCTAGGAAACAAGCTTGTGTCCTGGTTCAGTAAAAAGCAAAATTCAGTTTCTACTTCTACAGCTGAAGCTGAATATATTGCTGCTGGTAGTTGCTGTGCACAGATATTATGGATGAAAAATCAATTGGTAGACTATGGTTTGCAAGTTGAGAGGATTCCTATTTTCTGTGATAACACAAGTACAATTGCCATCCAGTACAACATTCAAGGACAAAGCACATAGATATCAAGTATCACTTCATAAGGGAACATTTAATGAATGGTACTGTGGAGCTACATTTTGTTCCAAGTGAGAAGCAGTTTGCAGATATCTTTACCAAGCCTTTGGATGAATCCACCTTTTCAAGGTTGGTAAGTGAGTTAGGTATGCTTAATCATTCTTAAATCTATATGATTTAATTTGCAAGTTGAAATGCAGCCAGAAATTTAATTGATTTTTCAGTCTTGGATGAAATTTTGACTAAGTCAAAATTTACATCTCGACGGATGATCTTTATCCATCGAGTTTGATCATCTGCCGGTATACAATTTGCTAATAAAAATCAATTATTTTTCTGGAATATTTTATGACTCGACGGATAACCGTTTATCCTCATCCTTCGAATTATCTTAATCTTAGCCGTTAATTCCCTGTACATTATCCATCGAGTATACTTATAGTTTGTAAGCATAACACGACGGATAATGGGTGGAATTTTTACAGTTTATTTTTAAACGGCTATTTTAGGCAATTTCTATTGGTTACTTTATTTTACTTTAATATTTTTAACAGTTATTTTTGAGATAGTATAAAAGCTTATTTCATTTCAATCGCTTTTCTTTTATCATTCTCAATTCAACTGCTCTAATTTCATTCTCTCTCAAAGCACTTACTCTCTTTCTCTTCAAGCTCTTATTCTCTAACAATGGCACCTGTTGTAAAGATTATGTCTCAAACTGGGTTCATTTATGAGAAGAATAATTTCACTGCACTGGTTAACAAGGGTATTCAGCAATCTGGCGACTATCACAAGATGATGGACTTTGTGAAGAATTGCAAGCTCAGCTATGCCATGCTGGAATCACCCACAATCTTTTGTAAAGTTGTTGAAGAGATGTGGACAACTGCTACCTATAACTCAACAGATAAGACAGTCACACTCACCATTAAAGGTAAAGAGTTTTGTATCAGTAGTGATGTTATAAAAGCATGTTTTAAGATTCCTGATAACACTGTGACCTCACCACACACTGATACTGATATAATCAATATGCTTAATTCAATGAACTATGCTCTTTCTACTTCTAAGTTAAGTGACACTAGGAGAATGGGTCTTAGAAAAGAATGGAGTTTTATGTGTGATGTTGTGATAAAGGTCTTTTTAGGAAAAATCAGTAATTTTGATTCAATCAATATATTCATGCTTAACATGCTTTACATGCTAGTTACAGATAAATTCTATAATTTCAGTGACCTTGTCTTGTTTGAGTTAGGCTTTAAATTAGGAGAGTTAAATAAAAGAGGTAAAAATGTGTATTATGCTGGATTCTTTATGATGTTAGCTAACCACCTCTGTGAAGAGATTGTGCTTGAGAACCCAAACAACAAACTAGATTGTAGGGTTCAAGAGAGAAGGCTCATTGCAGATTTAAACAGGGCCAATCATCACAAGGATGTGCCATTGTTCTATTTTCCTGTAATGCAAGCACCTCAGGTAAGTGAGGTAAGTTCATCTATCCCTACCACTATTCCAACCTCAACAATTTCTTTGAGTTCTAGTGTGGCTATGGCAACTGTGTCAACAACCCAATAGTTGCCTACCCAAGCTACCAAAACTACAAAAATTTTCAAACCCAAATTAAAGAAAGCCCCCTCTGGTATCTCTCAAAAGATGCCAGTTGCAAAATCCACTAAAACCAAAGAGGGGAGTGTGAAGGAGGGCAAGATAGGTGAGGGAAGGGGTGAACATAAAAGAAACCCTAAGGATAGGGATGGAGAGTTGAGTGGATCCCAGCCTAGCCACACTGCAGTTTCCCAACAAACTGCAGTGCTTAAAAAGGATAAAAACTCATTTCTAGCTACATCCTCCCAAAAGGATGTAGTTATTGAACAAAGCTCTCAACCAAGAGCACAGGCCAAGAGGGTTAGGGACACAAGCTCACCCCAAACTTATGCCAGAAAGAAGAAGTCTAGAACCCTTGGGGATGCACAGGGTACACACACTGTGCAAACTGGTGCAAAAGACACAGTCACTGCACCTTCATAAATTCAGTTTGATGTGGCTCCAATAAATGTGGAGTCACAACCAAAATCTCTAGTTATAGAAGCACCTCAAATACCAAACTCACCAACAAATTCTCTGGATGTGGATATGATAAACACATCAATCCCGGATTCCCCTTCTTTAACTCTGTTGGGGAAGCCAAAGTCTAGTGCAAGTGAGCATCATCTTTTAGATGATTTGTTGGCTCATTTGCCAATTCTTTCAGGAACTATTGTATCATCTGTGCCCAAAATATCTTCAATCAGCACAGAGTCAACAATAGTTTCTTTTTCCAGTTCATTCATTTCTACTCTCTCGATGGATATTGCTCATCCGTCGTAATTGTATCCCGACGGATAAGCTTAACAGCAGTTATCCGTCGGATAGCAAAACCACTCACTCGATGGATATCACTCATCCGTCGAGTATCTTTGCACAGCTTCAAACTTCATTTATTTCAAGTGCAGAAGATTTAGTGGTTGTACAGTCACTCTTAGGATTGAGAGAGAAGAGTGTTTTGAGTGAGAGTCTGGGTTGCTCCCAGGAAAAAGGAGAGGAAATGAGTGAAACTATGCAATCCATTTCTTCAGGATTGGCAAAAGAGAGTGAGAGGAGTCCCACCTTAGTAGGTGAAGGTGAGGGTGTGAGGGTGGGGAGCCAGGTTGAGACCCTGATGCAACAAAAGAGAGAAAACGAGAGAAATGCAGGTACTGGAGCTATAAAGATGGATGTCATTGCTAGTGAGTCAATGAATGTCCAGGATGCAGACAGTGAAGGACTATCTCGGCATCCTATAGTTGTTATAGATTCCACTTCCCTTGATGCTGAGGCATTTACTCACCCTGTTCCAGCTTATCAACTTTTAGCTGAACAGGGCAATGCCAATGTAGAAAGGATGCTCAATCTGGTACATACCACACAGTCTATGCTAAGAGCCGAGGATGCCATCACAGCTTTGCCTTCTACAGCTGGTGATGTGGACTATGAGACTGGTGATTCAGCTGATTTCTTTGGTGATGGGAGTGGGGATAGTGAAGATGAGGCCATGGACATAGGGGAGAAGTAGGTTCTAGTTCAAGATCAGGTATGCCATCATGGGCATTCTCAAAGCACTGTGATGAGCACTACTTCAAGACAACCCTAATCCAACTAATCAATCAGGCAAATACTGCTCTTCAAATCACTATTAATGCCAGCACCAAGAAGCTCCTTCAGGCACATCTAGCCTCCCTGCAACTTCAATAAATCCAGGGCTTCCAGCATGCTAGGGATGTAAACACCATGAAGGGCGATATTGAGGAGATGAAGAAGGCCATTTCAGACAAGCTAGATTCTAAACTTCCAGAAACTACAATGCTTGACATCAAGAGGCAATTAAGGAAAAATTCTGATCTTGCAAACAAGATAGATGCCTTGGACACAAGAATCTCAGCCATGGAAGCATCTTTAACAGCCATTCATCTTCATCAAGCCCAACAGACAGATCTACTTCAAAAATTGGTGGATGCTCAAACCTCCTCCTCTACTCAACTTGATGATAACAAAAAGGGGGAGAAAGGACCAAGTGAGGGGGAGAGGCTTCAGATTCAAATCTGTAAAGTAATTGTGCCTTCAATTACTATCTCAAAGCCACCAGTTACAGACAGTATTGATCTGATCAATGCAGCAGTAGCCAACATAAGAGCAGCTGATAAGGAGAAGTTGAGTTTAGTCAATTGAGAAAAGATTGATGAGGAAATACAGAAGAAGTTTGAACTTGTCAAGGAGCCAGTTAAGTCAGCCATCCATCACTCTCAAGTCAAGAAAATTAGTGTGAATGAGATGAGCATGAACTATCTGGAAAGAGAACAGCCATCCTGTATCGAATCTCCAAAGGATGAAATAATTCTGAAACCAAGGGTAAACTACTCAAAATCATCATTGAAGAACCCTTTGGCTACTGTGTATGAGACACCTAAGCCTGATGAAAAGAAGCTTCTGTCAAGATCAATTGCTTTCTACAAAGATCCAGCTGATTCAGCTTCAAAAAGAAGAATTGCTAAAATTTTCAGGAATGGGAAAGAAATTTGTGTGGTGGCTGGACATCCTCAATTTGCTCAAGCAAAGAGAGAAGAAAAGGCTAGATTGAAGAAGGAAAAGAAGCAAGCTGCTCTAGATTCTAAAAAGACTAAACAAAAGAAAGAGCAAATTGCCATCTTGGCCAAGCTACATGCTGTAAATTCATCACAACAAATTTCTTCTCAGCCATCTGAAGTTATTGAATCAAAGAAGCTAGTTGAACAACAGAAGAAATCTCCAAGAATCAAGGAATTGGCTAAAAGAACTAAAAGGAAACTAGACATTGTTGATAAGGAATTGGAGAATCAGTTTCCCAAGGAATCCACTCCAACTACAACTCAAGCATCAAAACCCTCTATGGTATTTGAAGATATCAAAGTGGTGGATCCTTACAGGAACATCCATGGTGAACCTATAGTGCCTAAGGATGAACCAGTAGAATTGGAGAACATACCAATTCCTGACTTCTATTTACCAATCCTTAACAAGCCAAAGAGAACAAAGTCAAGAGCAGTCAAAAAAGTGAAGTTGTCACCTCTCAAATCCAAATCTCTAGTCAAAGCTCAATCTAAAGCCAATAAGGGAGATTACATGTACTTGTGTGACATCAAAGAATTTTCTGATCTAAACCTCTATCTAGATGAACTAGATGAAGTGAGAGGAATTGATACATACAAAAACCTACCTGAAAGGTTAGTGTTCAAGTACAAAGGAGGAAAGGAGATTCAGTGGCCACTTCACAGGATCCTTCAAGAAAGCCAAGCAGTACTGATTAAAGTTTATTCATCCTTCAAGAAGAACTTTGGGTTCAATATTACTACAAGAAGATTGGTATTGAAGAAGATTGAAGAACTAAGGAGTGTTAGAGCTAAAGATGCACTCCCAAAGACTCTAATTATCCCCTACACAGGGAGAAGAGTGCATCTAAGGCCCTACTGGTTGATGGAGTTCATGGATGACAAAGGTGTGAGAAGATTTTTCAGATTAGAAGACCAATTGAGCATCTCCAGCAATGAGACTCTTTTGGAAATGCAAGGAAAGTTAAATCTCTCAAAATATGATGAACTGGAATTCCACAGGCAGCTCAAAAATCAGATTGAGGAAAACAACAGAAAGCTTGGAAAGAGATCCAGACCTTCAAGGAACTAGATAAATCTGCTCAGGCTAGAGGAGCATCTTGAAAATGACTGTGAGCAAAACTTTGTACATTTTGTTAATTGAAGCACTTTTCAGTATTATCTACTGTCTTTTAAAATTTGTATTTTTAAGGTGTTTTGTTATCATCAAGTGTCTCTTAATTTATGGCTACAATTCCAGTAGACATAAATTGGGGGAGATTGTTGTGTATATGTTGTGTACTTGATGATTACATGAACAAAACACCTTGGTAGATTTTACTTAGTGAAATTATGTAGCACTCGACGGATAAGGTTTATAGTCCCGATGGATGACTCAATATAGTCCCGACGGATGATGACTTATTATCCATCGAGTGAGTAGCTTATGTAACAATAAGTCTGTAGCACATTTCTGCATACACATTGTTTAGAATCTGTAGTAGTACTTAAGTCATGTTGACTTTAGTTAGATATGCAGAATAGGTTGATTAATTGTACATAGATGATGTCTTGTAATTCTGCATAAGTGAAATGAAGCCAAGTGCCTGATTGCTACCCGACGGATGAACAAACAATGAATTCGACGGATGATCAACAACCCGACGGATGATCAATATCTCGACGGATGATCATGAACCCAACGGATAAAGAATTCAAAAATCTGTTGACAGTGACAACACAGTCACATGCGTCGAGTGGATGCAAATGAAATGTGGTAGCCTATTCAACTGGGTTTTCGAGAACAAAGAAGCATTGCTATTTCCATGCTATTATGAAGATATTCAAAGATGCCGGAATAGAGTAATGAAGTAGCATTGTAATAGACTAGATAGTTTTTGTTTTATTATCCTGTCTCATTACTTTGTAATCTTGGTGATATATATAAACCAAGAAGTAGCAACTAGAGAATAATCTGAGAAAGAAGCAGAGAAACATAAGCAGAATTCTTAGCATTTCTCTGCATTCTTAGTTGTTCAATATTTGTAAGCAGATGTGAGCATTTTGCACACAGAGTTCTCTCGATATATATTATATATCTCTGGTGGAATCATTCAAATCCACCAGAAAGTTTTTTAAAGACTCTTGTTATTAATTACTTGTGTTTTAATTCATTTTAGTAACTATTCCGCATTGTGCTAATCAATTTACACTTATATATATATATATTCGAGTTAAAACATTTTTATTTCAAGAAAAAGTTTCAAGAATTCCATTAAACCCCCCTTCTGTAATTCTTGTTGTATTGTTAAGGGACTAACAATATTGTATTTTGTACAGATGATCATTTGCAAACAGTAAAACTATATAATTTTCAAAGAAAAACTTTAAAATTCATTGCGTTCTTCATAATCAAACGAGGATTCGAAGGCGTTATCGAACTCCGATTCGAGCGTGCCATATCAAATCGAAACTCTCGAAAAGTTCTTTCATAATCAATCATCCATTTCAGTGCAGAAATCAAGGTGATTTTTTTATTTAATTATTTTAATTTGAATTATTTAGTAATTAAAATATGAATTTTTGTTCTTGATGTTGTTTGTGTGATTTGATGCTAGAATCATATAGATCTTTTCTTCCTGGTCATTTTGGTATATTATATGATGAATTTGGAGTTCAATAACATGTTCAAATTGTTGTTTGATTCTCGAATTGAAGAACTAGGGTTTATGTGTTTGAAAGTTCTTAACTGAAAATTAGGCGTTTCTTTGTTAAGGGTTAATAGATGAAATTGATTACATGTTTGTGTAGACCGTTCAAAAATGATTCGAATGGTATGATTGAAATCAACAGACGATATCGGGAAGTGGCTCGTTGGAAAATCGATTGAACCGGCGGCGATATTTTCAGTTGATTATTCTGTTGAATCTGTGCATGGTTTGATGTTTTTGTTGCTGCAGACGTGTTTCTGGGGAAGAGAACTTCATCCCCTGTTAATTTTATGCATTTATGGGCAGTCTGTAGCTCTCCGGAAAGCTTGGTGGCTGCCGTTAATGGCGGCCGACCACCAGAGTTGCAGTCGGGGAAGACGACGGGGGAAAGTTACCCTTTAATACCCTGAAGTTTTTAATATTTTGGTTTTAAAAATTTATAAAATCTGGATTCCTGTTTATAAAAATTTCAAAAATAAGTTTTGTATTTAATTATTTGCAGAAATTGTATTTTCTTTTTAATAATATTTTCAGAAATTGATTTTTAATTATTTAAAATTCCAAAAATTCATTATTTAATTTCTGAAAATTATTTTTAAGTTAAAAATTAATCTTAATTAATGAATTAATTAATTTTAGTTGATAGTTAATTAATTTAAATATTATTGATTAATAAATTTAATTAGTTATTAATTAATTTTAATTGATTATTTAATTAGATTTAATTACTTATTTGGATTTAAAAATTCCGAAAAATAGTTTCGAGTTTTAAAATATTATTTTAAATTATTTTCAAGGCTCGATATTTATTATAAAATTATTTTAAAGTCATATTCGGGTGTTCGAACCCTATTATTTAATTATAAAATGATTCGGAGGCCCATTTTAATTCCAAAAAATGTTCAAAATTTCGTATTAAATACCTGGAAAATCATTTTGACCCCGAATCTTCTTTAAAAAATTATTTTGATCGAATATCTTGTGTGTTATATGCTATGTGCTATCTACTTGATGTGTTATATGCCTATGTGGTTGTTGTTTGACGGTTTTTGCTGTAACTTTCAATCCGTAAATCGGATTTGGGTCAAATGAAAGGTAGATAAAAACTTATGACATCTATGTGACGATTAGAATAATATGAGATTGAATATTGAAAGATACTTGTGATGCCTAGCAGAGTAAGCGAGGTATAAAAAAAGAAAGCCAGTGATCCGTAAATAGAATTAAAGCGTAGAAGGAGAAAGCAAGTATTGATGAATAGAAGTAAGGCATAGAAAAAGAAGGAAAGTAATGGAAAAGTAAAACTGTTAGATGAGTACAAGTAAAATTGGAAATCATCTATGCTAAGGCAAGTACTTCTGAATCTATCATCGAGATATATTGCAAATATTCCTGAACTTCTCATAACATGTTGCTAGTATTCAAAATAAATCTTGTTTTATATTACAAGCGCTTTAAACTATTCAACCTTGAACCCTGATCATATCATTGAACTTGAACTGTAAGCTTTATTTCTTGTAAACCACCAACGGTTGATTTCCCAGATATTAAACCATACAAATACAATACTACTCCATAAATACATACACACCATAAACCAAGTATTTCAACAGAATTTCTTGAGCATACAGAAATGTATACACCCTGGAACACCCTATCACATCAAAGATCAATACCCTGTATTGTCATTGAACCATTGTTCTTCAGATACTTGATTCTTCATCAGGCTTGATGTCATTCTCCATATTTACACCTAGATACACCCTGGTGATACCTGTGAAATGTTTTATACTGTGAGATAAATGATTTATCAATGTTAATCATGATTCTGTTTTTATTGAATTTCAATAGTTATCATATTGAATTGTTTTAGAATTGGATGGTTTTATAAATATGGACCAGATTCATGGTCAGACCAGATTCATGGTCATATTAGGCCAATGTGTGCCTTGGATCCAGTATATAGAGCAAAGTTGGGAGCCTTGCTCAGGGTTAGTGCGTGACTGATCAACAGCCTAACCTTGGTTTTTAAAAATGAAAAGATAATATCCAATTATATTCATTTCTTTTCCAGAAACTTGATTCTTCTGAATCATTTCAACTGATCATTGTTGAACCTCAGTTATTGCTATTATGACTTGTTCAGCTAGTTAGCTTACTCTTGCAAATTTGTTTATATTATTTTACAGTTGAAAAGGAAATTGTTGGTAATGAGGATTCTCAATCCAGTGTGCAAGCTAGGATTCCAGGATAAGATGGACCGAGTTAGTAGGAGCTTTATAATGTAGATGAGTTATGTAAGATTATAAGAATGATATCATTATCAGTTATAAGCGGAACTAGTTAGGATTTGGTATGATGTAATAAAATTTAAGGTTGTGGCTTGTTTTCATACTTTAACCTATTGCGATCCATGTTTTGGTAAGTAGGGTCTTTACATATATTACTTTCATAAGCATGTATATATATTGAGTGTGTGTGTGTTGTGAACCCCAAACTTCTGACCCGGGTTTAGAGGGCGTCACAAAACCAACCACTTCATCCTCTCAAAAGGGTGAAGTGAGTAAAAAGAAGAGAAAACATGTACCTTTAGCAGTAATAAATGAGAGTGGTGAGGACCAAACAGAACAAGAGTTACCCTTGGTCAAGAAAATAAAGAAGGCAAAACAAACCGAGCTGACCACTCAAGCCACCTCTGCATCCTCCCAAAAGGATGTAGTTGTAAAACAGGGATTAAAACAGACTCTAGGGGCATCCTCTCAACAGGGTGTCTCTATTAAAAAAAGCACCCTCGCTAGTGCACCTTGTAAAGAGTCTGCACCAATACTTGAACAAATTCAAGTACATGAAAGAAAAAATAAGGATGGCACACACAAAGAGAGCACATCTTTTGAAGCTCCCTCATCTACTCAGGAGGAGCTGCCAACTCTCAATTCTGAGATTCAACATCTAATTTCTCAAATTTCTTCTTCATTTAATCAAACTCTTGAATCTGATTCTCAAGAGTTACCAACATTAAGTGACATGGTTCTAGGAACTGTGCTCACCACTCAGGAACCACATTTAGTTCGTGAGAGGCTACATATTGGGATAGAACTTAATGGCACCAACAAAACACAGAGGTTCCATTAGTTTTTACTAGAAGACCCCGTGGTAGTTTCCAATGCACCTCATGTGTAAATCAGCCTTCACAGGTTGTAAGGTTTTAGGGTATTACTCCTGAGGAGGAGCTATCTAAATCCTCTCCAATTAAATTAGAAGTTCCTCTTACAGGAACAACTCCCCTCAAAACCCTAGCTGAGATTGCACTCACAATTGAAGCTAGTAGTTTAATTGCCCATGATCCTGTTATTGAGGAGGCAAATATAGCACATTCAAGTGTAAGCTCACTGCGAAATGAGCAAGGGTTTGAGACTAGATTACATAACAGTAACCTAGTTAACTCCCCTCCAATTCCAATGGAGATTCCCACCATAAGTGGAGAATAACAAACTGTCATAACCATAGTTCAACCTGTGAGTTAAACTATGACATCTGTCACAGGTGGTTCTATTGAAGATCAACCCTCCACTTTACAACCTACAGATACTCCATCAACATCCAACCCTCCACAACAACCCTCTCACCTAATCCAACAATGGTTACAAAATGCTCAATCCCAACCAAACACTGTGTATGACCTTCTAGTTGATCAACTTTCGGCCTTATAAACATCACACAGCATCTTCTCATTACAGATATGAAAAATCAAGACCATCATACAATTCTACTCACTTATAATGAAGATGTTAAAAAGCAAAAGCAGAAGATAGTGAATGAAGCTGAGCAGGATGGAAATGTGGATGCTTGGCTTTCTAAGGACTTCACCTTTGAGATGGATGAGGTCTTGGCAAGGTTCAGAGAGGAATATGTCACCATATTAGGGAGTAAGGCCAAGATCCTCACTCTAAAGGAAGTGTATGATGCAGTCAATGAAGTCTACAAGGCTCAAATCAAGGCTTTTCACCTTTTTGGTAAAGCACTACAAGTGACTTTGACTGGTCATCAAGATAAAATCAGAAAGATGGTGAGGAAGAAGATGGGTGAGATTATCCCTTTACAAGTTGAGATCAAATGAAAATTCAAGAACTTTGCAGAACAAATGGCAAGATTTGATCTAACTACAGTGGATGCAAATATCAAAAATTTAAGGCAATCTTTTATGGCTTTACATTAGGTGGTTCAACAGCACATCACAAATTCAAATGATACCAGACTCAAGCTGAATCAACTTCATCAAACTAGATATGAGCCATCTGCGCTTCTGATGGAAGGCATCAAAGAAGCTGTTCAAGTAACATTTGGCACTTCAATCTCTTCAGGCTCTCAATAACCAATTTCAACCTCAACAAACTTGTAAATCCAGACTCTTCAATCTCAAGTCTCTACCTTACAGTCAGCAAATGAGTCTCTAACAACTTCACAACTCACAGCCATGGTTCAAAGTCAACATGCTGACATTCAAACCTTGGTGGACTCCCATAAGTATTTACAAATGTAGAACTCGGTCTCATTGGGAGCCATCATGGGTGCACTCAACATTCCACTGCCTGCATTTACAGAAGCTGTGAGGCCTGAAATCTCTACACCTCTTATCCTGCCAGCTAACAAGCCTAATGGGGAGATTGAGGCTAGGCTACTAAGATCATCCCAAACATCTACATATGTTCAAGCTGCTAATAAAGGCAAATCTTAAAAATTTGATGTTGGAATGGAGAGGCTTATCAAAGTAGCTGAGGGACCTAGTGTTGTGCAAGGCATGCCTGTACAATAACAAGACTAAATCAAATTGACAACCCTAAGTAAGTTGTATGATAATCTATGTTTGCATTATGTATTATAACATTTAAATCTGTAAAAATGTAAATGGAGCAGACTGGAGTCTTTTTCTGTAAACAGTATCAAGCCTAAGAATTCTTTCTGGAAGAAGATCAAGATGATCATGCTTCAAAAGAATTATGAAGAAGCTTGGAGTTGAATAAATCTGTTTTGAGAAAAATGTTCTAAGTCAAGATCTCTACAAGTCATAGATTAAGTGTTATAGAGAAGTCATTCGAGAACTTAAAAAATGACTTATAGAGAAGTCAGGAAAGCTACTAGAGAACTCAGAGATATCGACAAGCCAAATTGAAGACATGAAGATTGGAGATATCGACAAGTCATTTCTTTACTAGAGAACTCTGAGATATTGATAATTTAAAATATCACTAGAGAACTCTAAGATATCGACAAGTCAAGATATCACTAGAGAACTCTGAGATATCGATAAGTCAAGATATCACTAGAGAACTCTGAGTCACCGATAAGTCAATTGGCCACTAGAGAACTCAGAGATATCGATAAGCCAAAGTGAAGACATGAAGATGAGAGATCTCGACAAGCTAAATTCTCTTATAGAGAACTCAGAGACCTCTACAAGTCAAAACAAATACAGAGTAATGAGAGATCTTGATAAGCCAATATACATATCGAGATGTCAAGTTCTGTATATACCAAACTGGAGATCTCGAGGTAAAACTCAAAGTACAAAGTGCAGACCAGTTCAATATCCAAGATTATCAATTAACAAATAATTCAATCAGTTGGATTGACAAGTCTACAAAAAGCAACTTGAAGAGTACAAGATTAAAGGCCAAGATTAACTGGCAAGGTAAAGTCACAGGCGTGCAAGATTAACAAAGATACACTAAGCCAGAAATAAAAAGATTTGAATATCCAAAAATAGGGTTTAGTACATGTTATTGCATGCTGTGTAATATCCAGTGTTTACTGTTCTAGAAATTAAACACTGGTTGCTTTGTTTTAGTTATAACAAATAGATTTAAAATTTCTTGTAACTCCCAAGAGAGAAGCTGAGTTCTTAACATAACTAGAACTCAGAAATTTGTAGCAAAACACATACTTGATTTTAATATAAAATTAAGTGAAGTTTTGAAAGATAGTGTGTTCTTGTGCATGTATTATTATCTCATTTAAATCATACTATCTTTACAAGTTACATTTTTACATCTGCTTTATTCACCAAGCTTAAGAAAAACAAAAAGCCATTAAAATTGTCTAAAACACATTCACCCCCCCCCCCCCCCGTGTTGTATTCATTACCTAACAAGTGGTATCAGAGCAAAATCTGAAAGTAAACAGATTAAAGATCTTGAAAAAATGAATACACAGAAACTTAACAGCATCAAAATCCCCACCTTTGATAGATCTAACTATACATTATGGAAAAGAAAATGCTGCTATTTACAGGATGGCCAATCCACTATATATTCATATACTCAAAAATGGCCCTTTCACTCCCATGGTAAGAGTTGAGAAATATACAGATGGAGACATGGTCATTCCAGTACATTATATTCCTAAAGATCCTTCAGAGTATACTGAGCCTGATAAAGAGAAAGTCTCCCTAGACAGTGGCTTACAGCTGATCTTGATAGAGTCACTTGACAATGTAATGTGTAATAACATTGTCAACTGTGACACAACTCAGCAAATCTGGGAGAAAATTGAGATCTTATGTGAAGGAACATAGGAAGTTAGATCAAAACAAAGGAGGATTTTGGTCTCTTAATATGAGAGGTTTTTGGCTAAACCTAAAGAAGGAATTACTGAAGTTTTTGAAAGGTTCAATAAATTGATAAATGACTTACAGCTATATGATAAATATTATGAAGCTAAGGAGGTTAATCCAAAGTTCTTGCTAGCTCTTCCTGACCATCTTTGACAGAAAATTTCATCTATTAGAGAAGGAAAAGATTTGAGCAGAATAACTTTGGAAGTTCTATATGGAATCTTGAAGACTTATGAACTTGAAATGATGCAAAGAAAGTCATTGAAAGCTTATAATGGGCATTTTATTGATGGTTTAAGAGCTTTAATTGTAAATGCCAAAGAAGAAAGTGAAGATGAGCAAGATGATCAAATTTCAGTTAGTGAAGTTATGGAACAGAAGAACAAAGGACCTCAGAAGCAAGTTGTGTTAGAACTGGAGGAAGATGAATATTCCACCTTGGATGAAATGGATCAGTCCATGGCTTACTTGGCTAGAAAATTTTCAAATATTAGAGTCAAGAAGCCAAGGTTTTTAGAGGCAAGGGACAATCTTCCAACAGTAACAATTGGAAACCAAAAACTCAATTCAATTCAGTTAGCAAAGGTGGCTATAAAATAGGATTTATGGATAGATCAAAGATAAGGTGCTTCAACTGTAATGAGTTGGGTCACTTTGCTACTGAATGCAGAAAGCCTAAAAAGGTGAAGAAAGACAAGGCCTATCTTGAGTTGGAAGCAAAGTATGAAGCTCTCTTTAAGAAGCAGTCTGGGAAACCTTATATTGCGGAAGGAAAGAGTTGGGATGATACTGATGTTGATGATGAGAATGAAGAAGTTGGAAACTATGTACTTATGGCATTTGAGCATGGAGAAGCATCCACTTCAAAATCAAAGGGCAAAAAAAAGAGTCATATGTATCATAGACAGTGGATGCTCAAGACATATGACAGGTGATATGGCCCTAATATCACGGTTTGAGGAGAAGGCTGGTCCATTAGTGACCTTTGGAGACAACAACAAAGGCTTCACAATGGGATATGGAAAATTGATCTCTGGAAATGTTGTCATTGATGATGTAGCACTAGTAGCTGGTCTTGAAGTGAATCTTCTCAACGTTAGCCAATTTGCTGACAAAGGTTTTAATGTTTTATTCAACAAAGAATAATGCACTTTTATCAGCAAGAAAACTGGTGCAGTTGCTCTAAAAGGAGCAAGGAAAGGAAGCCTATTTATTGCAGACTTGGACTCAGCAAATAAGGATGGAGTTTGTTGCTTCTACACCAAGGCATCTGTAGAACAAAGCAAGCTATAACATAAAAAGCTGTCTCATTTGAATTTTATGGCAATTAACACCTTGGTAAAAAAGGAGTTAGTAACAGACATGCCTAATCTGGAGTTTGCTCAAGTTGAAGTCTGTGATGCTTGTCAAAAAGGAAAAATGAAAAGATCAAGTCACAAGAGTAAAATTGTGAATTCTATAAGTGCACCTTTGCAGCTTATTCACATGGACTTATTTGGACCAGTTAATGTCCAGTCAATTTCAAGAAAAAGGTATGCACTTGTGATGGTGGATGACTACTCAAGATATATATGGGTAGAATTTATGCATATTTAAATATGAGACTCCACACATCATAATTGAGCACATAAAGAAGATTGAGAAGCAGGCTGAAGATCAGAACTGTGTGAAAAGGTTGAGGTGTGACAATAGAACAAAATTCAGGGAGGCAACCTTAACTAAATTCTGCAAAGACAAGGGCATTGTTCAAGAGTTCTCAGCTTCTAGAACACCTCAGCAAAATGGGGTAGTTGAGAGGAAGAATAGAACACTAGTAAAGGCTGCTAGAACAATGCTACAAGATGCAAAATTGCCAACTAGTTTTTAGGAAGAAGCTGTGAACATTACATGCTATACTCAGAATAAATATCTCATTAACAAGAATCTTGGCAAGTCACCTTACTCAATCTTGTGTAAAAGAAAGCCTAATGTGAAACATCTTCATGTGTTTGGAAGCAAGTGCTATGTGCTAAAGGACAACTCTAAATATGTGGGAAAATTTGACTCTAAAGTTTTTAAGGCAATTTTTATGGGATATTCATTGGAGAGAACTGCATATAAAGTCTATGTGATTAAACAGAAGAAAATTATGGAAAGCACATATGTTACTTTTGATGATGACAAGTGCCCAGGCTTGGAATGCCTTGATGAAGATGAAGTTGAAGCCCTTAAGTTTGAAAATCTCAACATTGATAGTGACTCTGATGATGAAGCTGAAATCAACACAAATCACAGAATTGTAGAAGAGTCAGATAATCAAGTGAATCCTGAGAATGGAAGCTCATCTCAAACACCTGAATTTGACAGCACAAACTCAAGGGGAGAAAGAGGAGAAAATTCTGGGAGTCATGCCAGTGATGAAGAAGAAGCAGAAAGCACAAGTCAACAAACTCACACAAGGAAGTGGGATAGAAGTCACACTAGAGAAGCAACTATTGGTGATCCAACTACAGGAGTAAGGACTAGAAGTGCAACTATCAATGAATGCCTTCATGCATGTTTTTTATCACAAATTGAGCCAAAGAAAACTGAAGAAGCCCTTTTTGATCCTGATTGGATATCTGCAATGCAAGAAGAACTAAATCAGTTTGAAAGAAATAAAGTTTGGAAATTGGTTCCTGCACCAAAGAATAGAAGAATTATTGGAACAAAATGGGTGTTCAGGAACAATATGGATGAAAATGGAATTGTTACCAGAAAAAAAAAAGCAAGGTTGGTTGCAAAAGGCTACTCACAGGAGGAAGAAATTGATTATGATGAAACTTTTACTCCTAGTTGCAAGACTTAAAGTAATAAGGATTTTCCTAGCATTTTCTGCACATTCAAATTTCAAGGTATATCAAATGGATGTGAAGAGTACATTCCTTAATGGTGAGTTGGAAGAAGAGGTTTATGTGTAACAGCCACCTGGTTTTGAAGATCCAGAATTTCCAAATTTTGTATACAAGCTACTTAAGGCTCTCTATGGACTCAAACAAGCACCTAGAGCTTGGTATGACACACTATTATAATTTTTGATTAAACATGGATTCACTATAGGTACCATAGACAAGACTCCCTTCGACAAGAAGCATTGTGATGATATGATCCTAGTTCAGATTTATGTGGATGATATTATCTTTGGTTTTACCAATGAAAAGATTTGCCAAAGATTCTCCAGGAACATGCAGAGTGAATATGAAATGAGTATGATGGGGGAATTAAGTTACTTTCTTGGACTTCAAGTCAGTCAAAGAAGTGATGAAATCTTCATCAGCCAAACTAGGTATGTCAAAGACTTATTGAAAAAGTTTGGCATGGTTGATTGTTCACCTGCATCTACACCTATGTCTACAACAACAAAGTTGGATGAATAAATAGGGAAAAAGTGTAGATATTTCAAGCTATAGAGGGATGATTGGATCATTGCTTTACTTAACTGCAAGTAGACCAGACATCATGTTTGCTACATGTCTGTGTGCAAGATTTCAAGCCAATTCAGAAGAATCACATTTGATGGTTGTGAAAAGGATTTTCAGATACTTGAAGGGAACTCCAAACTTGGGATTATGGTATCCTAAGGGAACTGGTTTTGAAGCTGTTGGATACACAGATGCGGATTTTGCTGGATGTAGGGTTGATAGAAAGAGTACTAGTTGAAACTGTCAGTTTCTTGGACAAAGACTTGTATCCTGGTACAGCAAGAAACATCAATATGTGTCAACTTCTATAGCTAAAGCTGAATACATAGCTGCATGAAGTTATTGTGCTCAAGTGCTTTGGATTCAAAATCAGCTAATGGATTATGGCCTAGTGTTACACAGAATTCCAATTATGTGTGACAATACTAGTGTTATATCTATAGTGGCTAATCCAGTTAATCATTCTAGAACAAAGCATATTAATGTAAGGTACCATTTTATTAGAGAACATGCTACAAATGATACCATTGAGCTCATTTTTGTTCCAACAGAAAAACAATTGGCTGACATTTTTACTAAACCTTTGGATGAAGAAACTTTCACCAGACTTGTAGGTGAAATTGGAATGCTTAATTCTTCATCCTAAGGCAAGAACTCAGCTAATATTTTGATGCAGATTAATTTCTAATAAATCAAAATTAATTTGATTTATTTAGAAATTAACTGAAATATGAATTATAAATATTTCAGAAATCTCTGCATATTTATTCTTCAAAACTCAGCTTGGAATTTTTCAAATTCTAAGAAAACTGTCTGGATGTTAATTTACATGTTTAATATGTAAAAATAACACAAGGGATAATCAGAGTGATCAAGAGTATTGTTAGGAATATGTTATGAACTTGATGATAAATTAAACAAAACACCTTAGTAGATTTAACTTAGTAAATTTTGTATCACTCGATAGATGATCAAATATAGTCTCGACGGATGATTTAATATAGTCCCGACGGATGACAATTTGACATCCACCGGGTGAGTAGCTTATGTAACAAATAAGTATTGTAGCACATTTCTGTAAACAACTTTGTGTAGATTCCGTAGGAGTATATCAGTCATGTTGATTGCTAATGGATATGCAGAATAGGTTGATTAATTGTAAATATGAGATGTCTTGTAATTCTGTATAAGTGAAATGGAGTCAAGTGACAAATAGCTACCCGACGGATGATCAACCAAGCTACCCGATGGATGAACAACAAAGCTACCCGACGGATAACAAGCATTTACCAGACGGATGATCAAATTCAAATATATGTTGACAGTGACAACACAGTCACATGCGTCGAGTGGTTGCAAAAGGAATATGGCAGCCTATTAAGCAGGAAATTGAGAACAAAGAAGCATTACCATTTCCATGTAATTGTGAAGATATTCAAAGATGTTGGAATAGAGTAGTGAAGTAGCATGGAGTTAGACTAGATATGTTTTGTCTTATTATCTTGTCCTATTGTCATGTAAACTTGGTGATATATAAACCAAGTGTAGCAAGTAGAAAAATAATTGAACTAAGAACACACATTTTCAGAGAAACATTTTCAAGCTGTACTTTGTAGCATTTCTCTGTAAGTTTAGTTGTTCAAACTTGTAAGCAGCTGTAAGCTATTCAAAGCTTCACAGGGTTCTCATTCTATATATATATATATATATATATCTGGTGGATACATTCAAATCCACCAGAAAATTTTAAAACTTGTGTTTTATTACTTAATGTTTCGATTTATATAATTCTTTCATTCCGCACTCTGCAAATTAAACACTGTTATATATTTATCAAGTTAGAACAGTTTTAGAATCTTGAAAAAGTATTCAGAATTACATTCAACCCCCTTCTGTAATTTGTATTGTTAGGGAATAACAATTGGTATCAGAGCAAGCTCTTGAAGTAGAAAGAGTGTAAAGATCACAACAAATAGCGAGATGAAAAAGAAGGATCTTGGAGTCAAAATTCCATTTTTGGACAAAGATAATTATCACCACTGGAAGGTGAAAATGCGCCTACATCTTCTTTCCCAAGATGAGGCCTACATGGATTGCATAGAGAGAGGACCTCATGTACCAATGAGAGCTGCAACTGGCAATGAACCATCTGTTCCCAAACCTAGGTATGAATGGTCAGATCCTGATATTGAGCAAGTCAGGAAAGATAAGAAGGCCATGAACATTTTGTTCAATGGAGTTGGTGGTGATATGTTTGATAACATCATTAAATGTAAAACAGCCAAAGTGGTTTGGGACACAATCCAAATTATTTGTGATGGTACTGAACAAGTAAGGGAGAACAAGATGCAGCTACTGATTCAGCAATATGAGCATTTCCACTGTGAAGAAAGTGAGTCTCTCACTGATATTTTTAGTAGATTTCAAAAGCTACTAAATGCTCTGAAGTTGCATGGAAGAGTCTATCAAACAAAAGACTCTAACCTCAAGTTCCTTAGATCTCTTCCAAAGAGTGGAAGCCAATGACAGTTTTATTGAGAAATTCTCAGGATTACAAGGAGTTCACCTTGGAGAGACTGTATGGCATCCTAAAAACTTATGAGCTTGAAATTGAGCAAGATGAGAGGATGGAGAAAGGAAGGAAGAAAGGAGGGTCCATAGCACTGGTTGCTGAGTTAGAGAAAGAGAAAGAGATGAAGGTAGAAGTTGTTGAGTCTACATCAAAGGTCTGTGAAAGCAAGGGCAAATGGCTGGTAGCTGAAAATGAAGATCACTTGAGCCAAGATGACATGGATGATATTGATGAACATTTAGCATTCCTATCCAGAAGATTTGCCAAGCTCAAATTCAAAAAGAATTTTGGAGCAGCCAAGCCAAATAGAAACATGGTGGATAAATCCAAATTCAAATGTTTCAAATGTGGCTTGACAGGGCATTTTTCCAGTAAGTGTAGAAAGTCTGATTCTAACAAGAAGAAGTATGAGCCTGTTGATTATAAACAGAAATACTTTGAATTACTCAAACAGAAGGAAAGGGCTTTCATCACACAAGGGAATGACTGGGCAGCTGATGGATTGGATGAAGATGAAGAAACAAGCTATATCAACCTAGCCCTGATGGCCAAATCTGATGAAACAGAAACAAATTATTCAAGTAATCAGGTAATCACCACTAACCTAACACATATATCTAAAGCTGAGTGTAATGATGCAATCAATGACATGTCCACAAAACTATATCACTTGCGTGTTACACTTAAGTCCCTCACTAAGGAAAATGCTAAAATTAAAGAAAACAATTTGTTTTTAAGTGAGAGGAATAATGTGCTTGAGTCTCAGTTTATTGAATTTGAAATATTGAGAATTGAGTGTAAGATTGCTAAGGATGAATTAATTGAGTCCTTGAAGAAAGAAGAGATTTTAAAGAAGCAGCTTGAACGAGAACAAGAAGTGATTAAAGCATGGAGATCATCCAGAGATTTCCATGCTCAAATCACTAAAGTTCAAGGTATTGAGTCCTTTTGTGATGCAGCCTGGAAGAAGAGTAAAGAGAAGCTGGAATCCAATTTGGTTGAAGGATTGTTGACAGATGTGGACTCGATGGATGATGAAAATCATTTGTCGGATAATCAAAAGGATTATCCGTCGAGTGACAAAGAGCCACATCCGTCGGCTGTGAGTAAATTTGTGAGCAAAGCTAAGCTAGCCAAGTTAAATAAGAAATATGGATCAGTTTCTAAGAACTTTATTCCGGGAGAATCAAGTCAAGTCAGGAAGGAAAAGAAAGTTAATGTTGGTCATTAGTCTATCAAGCAATTGAATGACATATTAGAAAAGATTGAGGTTAAAACAGAAACTAAAAAGAAAAACAATAGAATTGGGAAAGTAGGAATTAACAAACATAACAACTACACACCTGACAAATATGCATCAAGAAAAATCTGTGTTAAGTGTGGTAGTGTTAATCACTTGTCTGTTAATTGCAAACTTGCCATGCCTACTCCTATGTCTACACCTCCCTCTTTTCCCAACATGACTGCTATGCCTACCATACCTATGAATGTTGTGTCTACTCATAATATGAATGCACAATTTGCTAATATGCCATTTGCACCTAATCCTTACTATGCTTCACTTAGTATGCCTCAAATGCCATTTAGCATGCCTTACTGAATAACATGTTTGCAAATAGCATGCCCTTTCCTGTTAATCAAAATATGCATGATAATTCTGTTTTAATAACTGGTTTCAAAGGTCCAACTCAGATGACTAAGGATGAATCAGAAATTCCCAAGTCAAATGAAATTAAACCTAAGAAACCAAAGAAGAAAGCTAACAAGGCAGGACTCAAGGAAACTTGGGTACCAAAATCAATTTGATTTGATTTTGATGTGTGTAGGGAAACAGAAAGAATCTTTGGTATCTGGATAGTGGTTGCTCAAGGCACATGACTGGAGACTCTACCCTGCTTACTGAGTTCAAGGAAAGAGTTGGCCCAAGTATTAATTTTGGAGATGAAAGCAAGGGTTATACTTTGGGATATGGCTTGATTTCAAAAGACAATATCATCATTGAAGAGGTTTCCCTAGTGGATGGTCTCAAGCACAATTTGTTGAGCATCAGCCAGCTTTGTGATAAGGGCAACTCAGTAACCTTCAATTCAGAAGCCTGTGTTATGACAAACAAAAAGAGCAACAAAGTGGTTCTCACTGGAGTGAGAAAAGGGAATGTGTACCTAGCTGACTTCAACTCATCAAATGCAGAATTTGTTACTTGTCTTCTCAGTAAATCAAGTCATGATGAAAGTTGGCTATGGCACAAGAAGTTGTCCCATCTAAACTTCAAAACCATGAATGAGCTTGTCAAGAAAGAACTGGTTAGAGGTATTCCTCAAGTGGAGTTTACTAAGGATGGACTGTGTGATGCCTTCCAGAAAGGAAAGCAGATCAAAGCATCATTCCGAAAGAAGCTTGATTTAATAATTGAAGAACCTTTGCAATTGCTACACATGGATTTCTTTGGACCAGTCAATGTGATGTCCATTTTAAGGAAAAGATTTTGCCTAGTAACTGTGGATGATTTCTCAAAGTTCTCTTGGACATACTTCCTAAAGTCTAAAGATGAAGCTAGTGAAATCATCATCAATCACATAAGGCAAGTCGACAATCATCCTGATTTCAAAGTAAGAAGAATCAAGAGTGACAATGGAACTGTGTTCAAGAATTCTGTGAGGAGATCATTTTGTGAAGAGAATAGGATTATGCATGAGTTTTTGTAGCTAGAACTCCACAACAAAATGGAGTAGTGGAAAGAAAGAACAGATCTCTTATTGAAGATGCAAGAACAATGCTTGAAGAATCAAAGTTACCAACATATTTTTGGGCTGAAGCTGTAAATACTGCCTGCTACACTCATAATATTTATTTGGTTAATCAAGAAAAGTGTATGACACCCTACCAATTGTTCAAGAATAGGTAGCCAACTCTAAATGTTCTTCATGTCTTTGGCTGCAAATGTTATATCTTAAGGAATCAAACTGATCAACATGGGAAGTTTGATGCTAAAGCAGATGAAGGAATTTTTGTTGGATATGTTGTAGGAAAGGCATATAGAGTCTACAATCTAAGAACCAACATTGTTATGGAATCAGTACATGTTGTGTTTGATGACAAAAAGATTGAAGGACTGCAAGATAGAGATTTCCATGAAAGCCTCAAGTTTGATAATGTGGAGATGGTTAGTGATGATAGTGATCAAAAAATAGTGAACAAGGATAATGCAGAAAAGTCTACAACTAATGAAGCACATAATTCAACATCTGTCGAGTTGCAAAATGCTTCATCCGTCGGGAGACAACCTTCCTTATCCGTCGGGAGACAATCAGCTTCCTCCGTCGGGACACAAAGTGCATCATATGTCGGAACATTAAGAGAAGCTGAAAGTCAGAATAGATCACCTACAGAAAGTTCCCCTTTCTCAATTCAAAGATTCACAAACTCAGGGGGAGTTTCTCATAATCAAAACTCAGTCTCACATCAAGACAACAATGAGGCCTCTTCAGCTAGAGCTAATCTACCTCAACAAAGAAAATGGACTAAAGATCCCCTTTTGAGCTCATCATTGGTGATGCATCTTCTAGAGTTCAAACAAGAAGAGCAACTCAAGAAGAATGTCTATATAGCAGCTTCCTATCTAAGGAAGAACCAAAGAAGGTAGAAGAAGCTTTGTTGGATCCTGATTGGATTTTAGCTATGCAGGAGGAGCTAAACCAATTTGAAAGGAACAAGGTATGGAAACTGGTACCCAAACCTAAAGGAAAGAATCCAATTGACACCAAGTGGGTATTCAGAAACAAGATGGATGAAAATGGCATAGTGATCAGGAATAAAGCTAGATTGGTTGTTAAGGGCTACTATCAACAAGAAGGAATAGATTTTGATGAAACCTTTGCTCCTGTAGCAAGACTTGAAGCCATCAAAATTTTCTTAGCCTATGCAGCCTGCCAATTTCAAGGTCTATCAAATGGATGTTAAAAGTGCCTTTCTGAATGGATATTTGGAGGAGGAAGTCTATGTCAGTCAACCTCCTGGTTTTGAAGATCCAAATTTTCCAGGACATGTCTACTATCTTTTGAAAACACTTTATGGACTGAAGCAAGCACCTAGAGCCTGGTATGAAACTTTATCAAAGTTTTTTTTGGAAAATTACTTCACAAGAGGTACTGTTGATAAAACTTTATTCTTTAGAAATGTTAATGGCTCTAGTATACTTGTTCAAATCTGTGTAGATGATATTATATTTGGCTCTACAGATGAAATACTTTACAAACAGTTTGCCAAATTAATGCAAAGTAAGTATGAAATGAGCATGATGGGAGAACTAACTTACTTTCTTGGTTTACAAGTTAAACAAGTTAGTGATGGAATATTCATTAGTCAAACTAAATATATTCATGATCTTTTAAAGAAGTTTGATCTAATGAATTGCACATCTGCAAAAACTCCCATGGCCATTGCAACTAAGCTTGAATTAAACAGTACTGAAAAGTCTGTGGATATTTCAAGCTATAGGGGTATGGTTGGCTCACTTCTGTACTAAACAGCTAGTAAGCCAGATATAATGTTTGCTACTTGTCTTTGTGCTAGATTTCAGGCTGATCCTACAGAATCTCACTTAATAGTTATTAAGAGAATTTTCAAATATCTCAAGGGAACACTAAAACTTGGCATTTGGTACCCTAGAGATTCTAGCTTTGATCTAACTGGTTATTCAAATGCAGATTATGCAGGTTATAAAATAGACAGAAAAAGTACAACAGAAACCTGTCAATTTCTAGGAAACAAGCTTGTGTCCTGGTTCAGTAAAAAGAAAAAATTAGTTTCTACTTCTATAGCTGAAGCTGAATATATTGCTTCTGGCAGTTGCTGTGCACAGATTTTGTGGATGAAAAAACAATTGTTGGACTATGGTCTACAGGTGGACATAATTCCCATTTTCTGTGACAACACAAGTGCAATTGTCATCACTGAAAATCCAGTGCAGCATTCAAGAACAAAGCACATAGACATCAAGTACCACTTCATAAGGGAACATGTGATGAATGGTACTGTGGAACTTCATTTTGTTCCAAGTGAAAAATAGCTTGCAGATATCTTTACCAAGTGTTATATGAATTCTCAATGATCAGAAGAAGCTCGGGATCTGGCTGTTCGGGTGTCATCAGTATCTGATGTATCGTCAGGATTTGATACATCATCAGCATTAGGATGTCATCGGTATTTGAAGCTAGTCTGCTTAAAGGATTTGTTCTGTTCCTTGTAATGTGGAGCATATATGTTTTACATCTGAGTTATAGGACTTTATCTATTCAGTTGAAGATATGTATCAGTTTTAGTTAGCTTTTAACAATGCATATCTTAGATTGATTTGTTGTAGCTGTGTAGTAAATAAACACAGTTTAGATCATCACTTAGTGTAATCGATCTCGAGTATCATTCGACCTAGCAGTTCTCAAGAAAATCAGTATTTCTTGAGAGGATTTTGTAACAGTTTTTATCATAAATATAAAAAGCTATTATATTTTATTACTTGTTCGAAACATTTATATAATTGTATCCAACCCCCCTTAAACAATTGTATCTTTACTAGGCAACACCAAGCCACTTGATGAATCCACATTTTAAAGGTTGGTAAGTGAGTTAGGTATGCTTAATTATTCTTGAATCATTTCATATATTATTGCAAGTTATAATGTAGCCAGAAACTTAATCAATTTTTCTATTTTGGATGAAATTTTGGCTAAGTCAAAATTTACATCCCGACGGATGTTCATTATCCATCGAATTTGATCATCCGTCGAAATATTAATTGTTAATAAGAATCAATTACTTTTCAGGATTATTTTTTATAACCCGATGGATAATTGATCCATCGAGTTTGATCATCCGTTGAGTTGTCTCAATCTTATCCGTTAAAATTCTGAACATTATCCATCGAGCATACTTACAGTTTGTAAGTATAACACGACGGATAAGTGATAGAATTTTTCATGTATAATCGGGTTTGAAATACATGATCGTTGGAATATACTTCTCCCGTAATAAAGTAATAGGTATATAGTATTTATTATTCGAACAATAAAATATAGTTGAGGGAATATGATCGTTGAGAAATTGTGTTAATAAAAGTTCGAGGTATTTTAATGTTTCATAAGTGAACGTTGAGTCCCTTTAAAACGTACTACTATGGACTTATAATTGTCCTATAATATCACCGGAATGACTCCCGGGTTTTCGTCTTAAAATCCCGACCGACTCTCGATCTTATATAATATGTCACGCTTAAAGCGAAATTAACATTTCATGATATATACTTATCGTACAACATCGCTACATTATGCGAAAATTCAACAACTACGTATCATGGCAAACTTGGTATTTATACAATGATAATAAAATAATTCTTTCACAACACAACAGTAATTGGAGTTGGGTTCGTAAACTTGCCTCGGTATCTCGAGGTGGAGGATACTCTAGGTTCCGCTCGGAAATCTATAATCATAACATAATTCACTTCGTTAGATCCCATTCTAATTTACGGCGACTCGCACTTATGTGCTACTTATTATACACCCTCTCAACTTATATTACCCTTATTGTTCCTTTAAGTTCTTATTTACATCATGGTCGCTTCATTTTTTTAAGTATCTTAGGTTCATTTTCATTTTCGTCGTCGGCTCCGCTTATGGATTCTACGTTTTCTAATCGCGCGGCCTCGGCTCCGATATTTTTATAAAACTGAAAATCATTATTTTCACTTAAAATTTTTATGGCAGTTAGGAAACTCAAAATTTTACTCTCTGTAAAAATTTCATGATTTATGAACACTTTTAAGTCGATCCTTTATATTTTCAAAATTCGTAATTCGTAGCAGTTTTTGTCGCGTAAATCACTTTTAGTAAAATGACCATAACTTTTTATCCGAAAATCGGAATCAAGCGATTTAAGCACCTAAACGATCCTTATAACATTTTCTATCATAATCAAGGGTTATTTTTCAATAAACTACAGTTTAAATCTCTGGGACTTTCTGCAGAAACTTAAAGTTACGATTTGTTGGTTTTAACAGAATTACGTTTATGATCGGGGTTTCGTTTACGCCCTAACTCTTAACACAACCACAAACAATCATCATTTCATCATCAACACACAAAATCCTCTCAAGAACATCATGTTTTTGAGGCAACAACAATCAACCTTAAATCTACTTAACTAAATATCAAGATTTCATCACTACCACTTCTAAAACTAGGTTTATAACTATATACTAAATGGATCTTGAAAATAAATCTTAAATAAAGTTGGGCCAAAGATTTTTACCTTTCTTGAAAGCTTGAGATTTTTTCTTGAGGATGGTGGAGTCTTGGGAGTGCTTGGTATGGTTTTTGGAACCTAAAACCATCATTGAAATCAAGAAACCAAAGAGGAGTTACTATTCATACTATTCACTAGTGACTTTCTTGATTTTATTTCACCCATCAAACCTTGATAAAAAGAGATGAAATAATTTTCTTACCTTAGTTTGATTTTTAGGAAGCTTGATAATTAATGGTATGATTTTACCATGGCATGATTTTGAGATTTGAATTTGAATTCCTCCCTTCTTTCTTGAAAAGCCGAATGGAAATAAGTGGGGAGAGAAGAGGGTATTAATGCTTGCTTCCTTGAGTGCTTCTAGGAAATGGGGTGGTGATATCTTTCCCTTGATTTTTATTCTTCCTAGTATAGCATTCTAGGTTTATTCCTTGTTGTAAATCTTGGGGACAAATCCAAGTAGCTTGCTAGTTTACAAGCTAACTACATGTGATAGCTTCCTTAGCACACTATTTGGCTAGCTTGCTTGATCATCCTATGGTTAGCTCACTATTTGATGAAGTAACCATGGTTACTTTCTTACCATGGTTAGTTAGTGCGTTACGTTTATTTAATCGATTATGCGTTCGCTTGGTTGCTTAAACGTTCTCGTAATACTTACTCGTAAATGGTTCGCGACGTAATTCCTTTCGTATTTATTCCTTATATTTTGAATTATCATACTTGAATATAAATCCATAGGGTTTTAATCTTGTAGTTATATTGTGATTCCCTTAATTCTCGATGAGTCATAAATACGGTCGTTTTTCAAAGTTCGTTTTCTTCGAAAACTAATAGCATTTACATACACTCATTTGGTACGTATAATCATAATATCAACTCCGAAACTCCTTTTCTCATGCACTACATAGTGTGGGCTCAAAAGTTTTTTCCAGTCCGTCAGGGTTACTATTCATTAAACGTTTTACAAGGTCTCAAAAATTCGAGTTATTACAGTCTTCCCTTCTAACAAGGATTTCGTCCTGGAATCAATTAGAAAATAAGTGGGAATATCTATTCCTCATTGCGTCTTCAAGTTCCCAAGTTGACTCTTCGACATTCTGATTTCTTTATAAGATCCTAACCAGCTTCACAGTCTTGTTCCTCAGCACTTGCTCTTTTTGGTCCATTATCCTTACTGGCTGCTCGTTGTAGGTCAGGTCTGGTTATAAATCTACATGTTCGTATTCTATTACATGTCGTGTATCTGCATGGTACTTCCTTAATATGGACACGTGGAACACGTTGTGCACTTGTTGTAAATTAGGAGGCAAGGCGAGCTCGTAAGCTAGAGGTCCTATTCTCCTCAAAATTTCAAAGGGTCCTATGAATCTGGGACTCAGCTTTCCTTTCTTTCCAAATCTCATCACTCCTTTCCACGGAGATACCTTCAATAGCACATAATCTCTTACTTTATATTCCCTATCCTTCCTGGTCTGGTCGGCGTACTTCTTTTGTCTGTCCTGAGCTGCTATCAGTCTTTTCCTGATGAGTCCTACCATTTCCCTGGTCTGTTGGACTAACTCTGGTCCTAATATCTTGTGTTCTCCAACTTCGTCCCAACATAGGGGAGAGCGACATCTCCTTCCGTAAAGAGCTTCATACGGAGGTATTCCTATGCTAGCGTGATAGCTGTTGTTGTAAGAAAATTTGATCAGAGGTAAGTGGTCATCCCAATTTCCTTTGAAATCAATGGCACATACTCGTAGCATATCTTCTAGGGTCTGAATAGTCCTTTCACTTTGTCCATCAGTCTGGGGGTGGTAAGCGGTACTCATGTTTAGTCTGGTGCCTACGCATTCCTGGAAGCTTCTCCAAAATCGGGAATTAAACCTTGGGTCTCTATCTGACACTATGGCTACAGGAACTCCATGTCTCACTATAATTTCCTTCAAGTAAATATCCACCAACTTGCCTACGGTGTATCTTTTGTTGATTGGTAGGAAGTGTGCGGACTTGGTCAATCTATCTATGATAACCCATATGGCGTCGTGATTGGTCTTTTTCCTTAGTAGGTCTGTCACAAAATCCATGGCTATATGCTCCCATTTCCATTCCAGAATTTCCAGGGGCCGTAATAGTCCACTAGGTCTCTGATGTTCAGCCTTTACTCTCTGGCATATCAAGCACTTGCTGACCCACTCTGCCACTTCTCTCTTCATGTTAGGCCACCAATAATATTCTTTAAGGTCACGGTACATCTTCGTACTTCCTGGGTGGATCGAATATCTGGAGATGTGCCCTTCGTGCAGCAGCTCATCTTTTAATTCTTGCACATTTGGAATCCAAATTCGGGACGCATACCTCATGATCCCTTTCTCGTCCTTCTCGTATCTCACTTCTTCACCGGTCAATGTTCCTCTTTCTTCACTCATCTTCTTTTCCTGACATACTCGTATCTTTTCAGTCAGCTCTGGTACTAGCCTAATCTCAAATAATCCTTCCGTTCTCTTACCGGTCATTCTCATATCAATTTCCATCTTCTCGAATTCTTTAATTAGTTCTTCCGATGTCATTATCATCTTGAGTCTTTCCTTCCTACTAAGGGCGTCAGCCACCACATTGGCTTTACCCGGGTGATACAAAATTTCACAGTCGTAGTCTTTTATCAACTCTAACCATCTCCTCTGTCTCATGTTCAGTTCCTTCTGAGTGAAAATATATTTGAGGCTTTTATGGCCAGTGTAGATCTCGCATTTCTCACCGTATAGGTAGTGTCTCCAAATTTCAGGGCAGATACTATGGCTGCTAATTCTAGATCATGCGTAGTTTATCTGCTCTCATACTCCTTCAATTGTCGAGAGGCATACGCTATAACTTTGCCGTGCTGCATCAGTACACATCCTAATCCTTTAAGCGATGCGTTGCTGTATATCACAAACTATCCCTTTCCATCGGGAAGAGCGAGTACTGGTGCTGACACAAGCCTCCTTTTCAGTTCTTGAAAACTCTCCTCACATTTTTCTGTCCATACAAACTTTTCTGTCTTTCGGGTAAGTCTAGTCAGTGGACCGGCTATCTTAGCAAAATCTTGCACGAACCTTCGGTAATATCCTGCTAAACCCACAAAACTCCTAACCTCTGTTGGGGTAGTTGGTCTTTCCCAATTGGATACCGCCTTTATTTTGGCAGGGTTAACTAAAACTCCCTTGCTACTCACCACATGTCCTAAAAACTGAACTTCTCTTAACCAAAATTCGCACTTCGAGAACTTGGCATACAATTTCTCTTTCCTCAAGATTTCTAAGACTATCCTCAAATGTTCTGCATGTTCTTCTCTGTCTTTGAGTAGATCAGAATATCATCTATAAAACTATCACACATATATCTAGGTACTTTTTGAACACTATGTTCATCAAATCCATAAAGGCTGCGGGTGCATTGGTTAACCCAAACGACATGACTAAGAACTCATAGTGCCCATACCTAGTGCGAAAAGCAGTCTTCGGTATATCTTCCAGTTTGATTTTCAACTGGTGATATCCTGTTCTCAAATCTATTTTGAAAAAATGTACAGCTCCCTTGAGTTGGTCGAATAGGTCATCAATCCTGGGGAGAGGGTACCTATTCTTAATAGTCAGCTTATTCAGCTCTCGATAGTCTATGCATAATCTCATACTGTCATCCTTTTTCTTTACGAACAGTACTGGCGCTCCCCATGGCGACACACTGGGTCTTATCATTCCACTATCTAATAACTCTTGCAGTTGAGAATCTAGTTCCTTCATCTCAACTAGGGCTAGCCTATATGGGGCCTTGGATACTGGTGTCGTTCCTGGTGCTAATTCTATAGCAAACTCTATTTTTCGGTCAGGTGGCAATCCTGGTAAATTCTCTGGAAATACATCCTCGAATTCGTTTACTATGGGTATGTCCTATATATTAGGGACTTCCTTCTTGGTATCTACCACATAAGCCAAATAGGCCTCGTTTCCCTTCCTTAACAATCTTTTTGCCTATAGCATGGTCAGAAATTTTTGGTTCTGTCGTTGACCTTTAAACACTACTTCTTTTTCATTTTGCACTCTTATCTTTACCCACTTCTGTTCACAATCTATTTGTGCTCCGTTACTGGATAACCAATCCAATCCTAAGATTACATCGAATTCTCCTAACACAAATGGGATTAGGTCAACCTCGAAGACCTTCCCTTCTAATTTCAACTTGCACTTAGGGTGTACTTGATTTACAGGAATTATTTCTTTGTTTGCTATTTCCACTTGTAATATCTCACATAAGGGTATGGCATTAAGTTTTAAATTTTTAGCAAAATCTTGAGATATAACTGACTTGATTGCTCCGGAATCAAATAGGACATTTGCATGTTCGGAATTTAACAAAAGGGTACCTGCTATCACGTTGGTATTTCGGACAGCATCCTGAACAGTCATATTGAAGGTCCTAGTAGTTGGGGTCGGTTGGAGGCAGCTTTGCTCATCCCCGAGGCTGGGGGCTTCAACGTCGGGAAATCCTTTCTCATGTGTCCTACCTTCCCACATTGAAAACACGTTACATTGGGTCGGGTGCAGTTGTTGGCAAGGTGTCCGATTTGGTCACACCGGTAACATTTCAGAGGGGCTTATGTCTGGGTACACACTCCAAGGTGTCTTCTTTTACTGGTTTGACACTCTGGTATTGGGGCACGGGGTTGGCTATGAAATGTGGCCCTAGATTGTCCGCCGCCCTGACCAACACTCTCACTCGGGGCCTTTCTGAATCCGGGGCCTCGTGCAGGTTGGGACGCCGCTCCCTTGACGAACCTGCTTGGAAGGCTTCTGTTCCTGGTTCATATCCCTTGGTTTCCTAAGTTCCTCTTCCTATTTTCCTTATCCTTCACACCCTGCTCACTGCCTGCTTCAACAATCGAGGCTTTCTGCACTAATGTGGCATAGTCTGTCAGCTCTAACAGTGCCACTCGGTTTTGTATCCACTGTTTCAGACCAAGCTGAAACCTTCGCACTTTCTTCTCTTTGGTATTCACAAACTCAAGCACAAATCTTGACAACTCAGTAAACTTGGCCTCATATTCTGCCACAGTCATCTTATCTTGTTTCAACTCCAGAAACTTAATCCCCATCTGGGTCTCTATAAACCTAGGGAAATACTTGTCTAAGAACAGTCGGGTAAATCTATCCCATGGGATCACAACATCAGTCTCTAGGTTTCGTTTGGACTCCCACCAGTAGTTAGCTTCTCATTTCAGCATGTAAGAAGCGAAAATGGTCTTGTGTCATTCCTCAACACCTAGTATCTCGAAGGACTTTTCTATCTCTTTGAGCCAAGCCCGTGCTTCAACGGGGTCGGCCGATCCTAGAAACTCTGGGGGTTTGAGAGATTTGAAGGCCCTAAAGGCAGTAGCTGCAGTCTGTTGGGCAGCATGTGGTTGTGGTGGAATAGGCTGTTGGTTCAGATTTGCTCTTAACAGTTCCATAAATTCATTCATGGGGTTCCCTCCCTGATGGGTATCCTCAGCCTCTTCTTCTACATATTCTTCCTCATCGTATTCATTATAGTCTAGATCCTCTTCACTTTCTTCATTTACTATAGGGTCAGGTTCATTCCGTTGTTGGTTAACAGATTCTGCGGGCTGTGCCCGGGTTCCTCTTCTACAGGGTGGCATTGTTCTGATAATGAAAAATGGTAAACACAGTTGCAATATTTTAGAATTTATTCATATGTAAGCATGTCATTTATTACCTAGCAGGTTTTTATAAAGTGTAATAATATAGACATTATTTTCTTAATAACTGTTTAGATATATATTCATAAGATCTCCCACTTATATCTTGGGGACGAAACAACTAGCTGAGTTCATACATGCCTGATTACAATACATTACTACTTGTCCTGAATACTGGAATGCAAATACATAAGCCGTGTACCCTGAAGGGCTAGGAACGCTATCTACTACTAGCTATCCTATCAAAATTGGTGACAAGTCACCTAGCCTTCTTCAAGGTCCATATCTAGTCACTAGTCCCTCAGTCACTGTCACTGCGCGTGAGGTCACGCACCCTCCTCATCACTCCTGCCAACATCAGCTCTGCATCAACCACCGGGATATATCCTCCAATTGTTGTCATCCTCATCTGAACCCTGGTACGGAGTTCGATCCCATCGATCTCTCTGCGGGCTATGGTTGGGGAAGCAGCTCTGAAATCCCCTGGGTATCCTAGTCGGGTGGCTCTCTCAGCTGTCAATGCCTGGCGTAACTCCACAATGCGAGCAGATGCCGCAGAAATCTCAGCGTTAAGCTGAGCCACCATCCAGTCGTGTACAGCTACATGTATGGTCGCCGGGGGTGGTAGAGGTGAATCTGGGTCACTAGAGGATATGTCATAAGCCTCGTAGATCTGTGCATGTATCCCCTCCTCCTCATCATCATCAGTATAGGGCATAGGGCTCTGAATCCCTGGGGGTGGGGTAGGAGAGCGAATAGTCGGGTGAGGGTACATCTCTACATCCCTCCAGCCTACGCCATCTCCTTGAGTCATCTTAACGCCATTAGCTATAGGGACAGGAAGGCCAGTCTCCTCCTCCGGGACATCCTCGGTAGGGTCATCGTCTGAATCATCAATGGGTGGGTTCTCTGGCTCGGGAGTAGGGTCATGCTCAGGAATCATAACATCATCAACAGGGTCAACCTCCCTTATAGGCTCCACTGGTACCTGACACAATAGGCAAGGTGTTACTAACTTAGAGTCGAAATTCCCTTGAGGGTAAAACTGTCAAGACTACCCGTGTAGCCCGACGACGAACTCGACTTGAGCTCTAATTGATTATTTTATTATTCTTACATCTACGTATTTTATATTCTATCATTTCCAAGATTTGATAACCTAAGGCTCTGATACCATTTATGTGGAGCCCCAAAATCCGGGGTCAGGAATCTCGGAGGTCACGCCATCTAACTATTACAACCATATAACTCACACCACAATATATAAATACTCATGCTTGACGAACCCACACTTATTACACACACACACACACTTACAGGTTATTGTCTTGGAAACGAACCATTCATAACTAGAGTGATTTCAACCATCAAGTGATAATTATTACAACCCAAAAGTGTTTAAGTCTTACCGGGGAGTAACCTTTAAGTAAGGCTGGTCCGCCGGCCAAATATAAGTTTCTTGTTACCTTACATAAGTCATACTTATAAATAAGCCGAAATAAAAATAACTGAAAACTAATCCAGCTTATTCAAACTACCTGTGGTACAGCACCAAACAATCTACGGAACAGCTGGCCATTTCCTACCCGTTTCCTGGCTGTGGTTCTCATGGCAGGCATCTTGATTCACTGTTGTGTTGTGTCAATTTAAGGAAATAAGTGTGAGCTATAATGCCCAGCATAATAATGTACAGTATGAAAATGACTGTATGATAACCTACGTAAAATATCATATATGATAATTATGTTTTATTTGAAAATAGTTTTCCCTTGGTGATACACACCTTCTTATAAAAAGAGTTCTTTAGGGGATTTTATTATCCTGCGAATACCTTAATAGGAAACCCAGCACCTAAGCTTGGGTTACGATATTGCATCACAATTCCAATGGGAAGAAATTAGGACACTCGTTGGAGCCACCGTATACGATGATCAGTCATAATACGATAATAGTAACCTTTTCTACTAGTAGAAGGACGACACCTTCGTATCCCGGTTATCACTCTTGCCGCATTCGGGCTACGTGTCCCATTTTTGGGTATACACATACTTCACAAGTTCCTGAGTAAACAGAGTACCTTCGCCTGCGGTACCTTTGGTAGTCCATCTAGCACACATAATACCAGAGTCTACCCCTCCCTTGTCCTTTAAAAGAATTCTATCCATCTCAAGAACTTGAACCACATCGAAGTTTACCAAGCGTTTTGCTTGTTGATAGAAACAGCTTATCTCACTAAGATATAAGTGTATATACGTATACACGTACTTCCGAGATTTCGGAGGAAGTACTAAGGATGTGAGTTGACCATTGTCAACAGATAATTAAATAAGGGGGAAAAGTTTCTCCTTGAAACTATATTCAAAATATTAAATAAGTCGGGATAATATTCACCGACGATCTGAAATTATTCGAATGATGTTCCGAAATCAGGAAGTATATTTTAAATCAGGATCTATGATTTTTAAATCAATAATAAACCCTTTAATGAATAATAAATAAGTAAATAATAATCAATAAATAAATAAACCTCGAATGAGTTTACTCTCTAAAAGAATATTTAAAATAATATTCCTCAGCTAGTTTATGTCTACGTAGTTAATAATCTTTCATGTATAATCGGGTTTGAAATACATGATCGTTGGAGTATACTTCTCCCGTAACAAAGGAATAGGTATATACTATTTATTATTCGAACAATAAAATATAGTTGAGGGAATATGATCGTTGGGAAATCATTTTAATAAAAGTTCGAGGTATTTTAATGTTTCATAAGTGGACGTTGAGTCCCTTTAAAACGTACTACTATGGACTTATAATCGTCCTATAATATCACCGGAATGACTCCCGAGTTTTCGTCTTAAAGTCCCGACCGACTCTCGGTCTAATATAATGTCACGCTTAAAGTGGAATTAACATTTCACGATATATACTTATCTTACAACATCGCTACATTATGCGAAAATTCAACAACTACGTATCATGGGCAAACTTGGTATTTATACAATGATAATAAAATAATTCTTTCACAACACAACAGTAATTGGAGTTGGGTTTGTAAACTTGCCTGGGTATCTCGAGGTGGAGGATGCTCTAGGTTCCGCTCGGAAATCTATAATCATAACATAATTCACTTCCTTAGGTCCCATTCTAATTTACGGTGACTCGCACTCATGTGCTACTTATTATACACCCTCTCAACTTATATTACCCTTATTGTTCCTTTAAGTTCTTATTTACATCATGGTCGCTTCATTTTTTTAAGTATCTTAGGTTCATTTTCATTTTCGTCGTCGGCTCCGCTTATGGATTCTACGTTTTCTAATCGCGCGGCCTCGGCTCCGATATTTTTATAAAACTGAAAATCATTATTTTCACTTAAAATTTTTATGGCAGTTAGGAAACTCAAAATGTTACTCTCTGTAAAAATTTCATGATTTATGAACACTTTTAAGTCGATCCTTTATATTTTCAAAGTTCGTAATTCGTAGCATGTTAGGTCACACATACACTGTAGAGGGGGTGAATACAGTGTAAAGTACAATCAAATTGAACTTTAATAACTCAAGTAACAGAAAACAAACTTTATTGAAACAATAAACTCTATTACAGTATGGAACTGTTACCTCTCAGTGATGAACAAATATCACGAGAGCTGCTAGGGTTACAATGAATAATATTTTCGATAATGATAACACTTATAGTGTAAACCCTATGTCTGTGTTTATATACTACACAGTTACAAGATAATTGCTAATTGATATGGAATATAATTCTGCTTCCTAAAATATATCAATCAGATATCTTTTCTTCTAAGTATTCTATTCTTCATAGAATTCCTTCTTCATACATATCTCTTCTTATGTTTGTCTCGATCTTCTTTCCTTTAATCAGCTGATGTCCTTATCTGAACGTCCTTCAGTACTTAAGTTCTGATATCCATCTTCTGATGATTATCTCCTGATAATATAAGTATTGATATCCTTAAGTCCTGACTTCCACTAAGTACTGATTTATCCTGTTTAAGTAAGATCTGAAAACTAAACATAAATCATATTAGCCATGACATTATCAAATATATCTAACAATCTCCCCCAACTTGTAAATTAGCATAATATACAAGTTTAGAAAATATTTTATGATGTCAAAAACATTAAGTACAAATGCATGAGAATTAGACTAGATAACTACAACTTACAGTCCTTAAAGCTTTACCAATCTTTAACTTCTGATAACAACTTCAGTCTGTACAAATATCAGAATTTAAGCAGTTGTAGATATTGACTTGGCTTCATCTTCTGATCTCTCTGATGTCAGGAGTTGTTCTGAGATAGTTCTTCAACAAACATCTCTCAGCATATCTGAGTTCATCAATCATCCTCATTTTAGCATCTTTAAGTTCTGCAGTATCTTCACCAATTTGAAAGATTGCAGCCCTGAGATCATTAATCTTAGCTTTTCTTATATCCTGATCTAGTCTGATCAAATATGCCTTATCAGACTCAAGATTGAATTCCACAACCCTGTAACCCAGAAAGGTAGTTATAATCTTAGCAGTGTTGGGCTTCATTTCAACTATATCACCCTTGTGATCTCTATACTTTGGAAGATATGCGCTGTCAGACTTAACAGAATAAAGCCTTTTCTGTCTCTGAATCTGATCCTTCAAATAGTTTACAGCACTTTCTGTTAATCTGTCATTCACTTGAAGTAAGAATAGTACATGCTCCAGTTCTTCAAAATACTTCAATGGAATGGCATTTTTCCTTATATGATAAACCCTACCATCTGTCATGAAGTACAACAAGATGTGTTCTTTCAAGTAGGTATGGTAAACCATTTGTACAGATTCCAGTTGATTCAATCTCTCAGGAGTGGCTCTAATACCTGGTTCACTCAAGGAAGTTGGATCATTGGTAGTGTTCTGTATTCTTCTTTCATCAGCACTTCCCAATCAAGTTTTATCTCTTGCTTCCTTTCCAGTAACCACTCTTGCTTCAAAACCACTTGCAGCAGTCTTCAAAGTTTGAGTCTGTTTTGCTTTAGTGAATCCTTGTAGGAGTTTCTTTGATTTATCTTCTGATATCAAGTTAACTTGAGCTATGTCAGAGGTTACTTGCTTCTTCGAAATATCAGAACTTACTGTCTCTTGACTCTGAACAACTTAAGCCATGTCAGAGGTTGTCTTAAAAACTTTTCTTGAAGTCAAAGCAAGATCATCCTTTTCATCAGTAATTTCTTCATTCACAGGAGGCACATAAACCTGTTGGGAACCACGGACTTGGGGTGCTACTACGTTTTACGATAAAGATTACGAAAAGAAGATTACCTTGTTAATGGTTGATTCCACGCTCTTCTATTGTATTCCCAAATTCCCTTGAGTGAAGTGTGGCCTCCGTCTTCTCAAGTTATCCTCTCTTCTTGCTCCTTGGTTGCTACAATATGTTTTCACACAATTGCCAAGCAAGAAGAGAATAAGAATATATATAGGCTACAATAGGGACCATGGATAATTAGGTTGGGCCTTCTAATTACGTCTTGAGCCTAGCCCAATGTAATTAAATATTAATTCAATCCACTAAAGAATTAATATTTGCACTACCTTTCCTAATACCGTAATTTAATTAATTCGGTTCCAATATTATTTGCTTATTAAATTCCCCATGTTTAAAATATCATATGTCCATTAATTAAATAAATTACTGATAATTTATTTAATTAATATCTTTTATCCTTGATCATCCACTCAACCTTTATTTAATTATGCCAGAATAAATTCCACCTGCAGGGTTTCACATAACTAAATCTTTTTGAGCTTTCAAGGGGACATCATTAACCCGAATATTATCAGGACATGGATTCCTTCAATAAATAATATCCACCATGTATATAATTCCATCACCCAAAATATAATGATATAATTCAAAAGAATTATTTCATATATAAATCAAAGCATATAAATAATATACACGTGTCAATTACTATTTCCGGATTAAGAACCTAAGCATTAATAATAACATAGAATCTTAGTTCTCCTTCTTAATCAGTATTAAGGGAACAATTCTAAATTTGATCCTGTTCAATATACATAAAGTATACTAGCATTATTTATTAGTCAATATAAACTAATCTAAATAATACTACAGCCATACCAGTGGATTGTCCAACACCACCTGTGATGTGAACCTTATTATATTATATAACCGTATTTAACAATCTAATATTCTGTATCCCATTTGATACTAGATTGTTCACAATATATAATATTAGACAACATGTAAACATTCAAATGATTCTTAATTAAACTGGCCAGAAATAAATGTATATACTTCAAATAAATATTTTCAGTATACACTAACAATCTCCCACTTATACTCAAAATATTCTATGTGTATATCAGTGTTTATTTAATCCACTATTACATAAAAATCTATGTGTCCAACCATACAGCCTCATTGGCAGCCTAAGAGGTCGCCACGTACTCGGCCTGCATGGTGGAGTCTGCAATGCATTTCTGCTTTACACTCCTCCATATAACGGCTCCACCTCCCAAAGTAAAAACATATCCCGAGGTTGATTTCCTCTTATCCCTATCTGATTGGAAATCTGAATCAGTATATCCCAAAGGAAATAGATCTGAGGCCTTGTAAATTAACATATACTCCTTAGTCCTTCTCAGGTACTTGAGTATAGTTTTTACTGCACTCCAATGTTCCTGACCTGGGTTCGACTGATATCTACTAACCATGCCTACAGCAAAGCAGATATCAGGCCTCGTACATAACATAGCATACATTAAGCTTCCACATGCTGAAGCATAAGGAACTGCTTTCATGCTCTCTGTATCCTTAGGTGTCGAAGGACACTGTTTCTTAGATAGAGCAACTCCATGCTTAAAAGGTAGAAAACCTTTCTTGGAGTTCTGCATGTTAAAATGAGCTAATACTTCATCAATGTAGGGCTCTTGAGATAAAGCCAACATCCTTTTCTTGCGATCCCTTATAACTTTGATCCCAAGGATGTATGCCGCTTCACCTAAGTCCTTCATGTCAAATTGTTTGAACAACCATGCCTTTACTGATGACAACATCTCAACATTGTTTCCAATGAGTAAAATGTCATCTACATATAGTACTAGAAAAACCACTGCATTACCTTCACTTCTCTTATACACGCACGATTCGCTTGGACTTTGATCAAATCCATATGACTGGACTGCCTGATCAAAACGAATATTCCAGTCTCTAGAAGCTTGTTTAAGTCCATAAATAGACCTCTTAAGCTTACATACCAGATGCTCTTGGCCTTCCTTAATGAATCCTTTTGGTTGCTGCATATAGATGGTTTCTTCAAGACTTCCATTAAGAAAAGCTGTCTTGACATCCATTTGCCAAATCTCATAATCGAGATGAGCTGCTATAGATAAAAGAATACGGATTGACTTAAGCATGACTACCGGTGAAAAGGTTTCCTCATAATCGATACCTTTTTTCTGAGTATACCCTTTCGCAACAAGTCTTGCTTTCCAGGCTTTCACCTTTTTATCTAATCCCCTCTTTTTCTTGTAGATCCACTTACATCCAATAGGTTTTATACCTTTGGGTGGTTCCATGAGCTCCCAGACCTGATTAGAATACATTGATTCTATCTCAGATTCCATCGCCTTTTGCCAAAGATCTGCATTTTTGTCTTGTACTACCTCTTCGTATGTACGGGGATCATCATCATGTTCACCAGAGACCAAGTCTAAAGACTCTCCCAAAAACATGAATCTATCAGGCTGTTGAACAACCCTCCCACTACGACGAGGCACTGGTGCAGTATTAGTGACAGGTTGTACATTATATTGTGGTTGTTCTACTTGTACTACAGCTTCATGGGTATTATTTGTCCCTCCCACTAGTTCCTCTAAAATGACACTACTCATGGGTTTGTGATTCATTATATATTCCTCCTCTAAGAATCTTGCATTGGTGTTAACAATGACATCCCGATTCTTCGGACTATAAAATAAATATCCTTTCGTTCCCATGGGGTAGCCTACAAACAACCTTACTTCTGTACGAGATTCTAACTTAGTCGCGTTCTTGTTCAGTACATGTGCTGGACAACCCCATATTCGAATATGTCTTAGACTCGATTTACCCCCGGTCCACAATTTTAAGGGGGTTTTAGGAACCGACTTAGAAGGTACTAAGTTCAGAAGATAAGCTGCTGTCTCTAAGGCATGTCCCCAAAACAACTTGGGTAAATCCGAATAACTCATCATCGATCTAACACTCTCTAAAAGAGTCCGGTTCCTTCTCTCTGCTACACCGTTCTGCTGGGGTGTGCCTGGTGCAGTTAACTGGGATTCTATCCCATTTTCTGATAAATATTCCCTAAATTCTCCAAGCAAGTATTCGCCACCACGATCTGATCGTAGTGACTTGATACTTTTATTAAGTCGCTTCTCCGTTTTAGCTTTGTACTCTTTGAACTTATCAAAGCACCCAGACTTACGGTGCAACAAATAAACGTACCCATATCTAGAATAATCATCAATGAAAGTGACGAAATATTTATAACCACCTCTTGCTTGGATATTCATGGGTCCACATAAATCAGAGTGAACCAATTCTAACAGTTGTTTGGCTCTATTCCCTTTTGCCTTGAAAGGCCTATTAGTCATTTTACCTTCCAAGCAGGATTCACAAACTGGAAATGGCTCCACTGCCAATGAGCTTAAAGGCCCGTCTACTACCAGTCTTTAAATCCTCCTCAAGTTAATATGACCTAATCTCAAGTGCCAAAGATATGTTTGGTTCAAACTTGAAGGTTCCTTTCTTTTAGTAGAGTTAGAAGATGTGTTATTCAATTACCTAAATTGCAGTTGCAGTGCAGGTTGACTAGGATTAATTATATACAAATTGTCTTGCAATGTACCAGAACATATAATTCGTTTATTCATCATAATAGAAACATTACGATCCAAACAAACATTATAACCATCCAAAGCAAGTTTAGAAACCGAAATTAAATTCCTTCTAAAAGAAGGTACATAAAGACAATTGTTCAAAACCAAAATCCTATCGGAACCAAAAGATAAATGAATAACTCCTACTGCAACTACTGCTACTTTCGTAGCATCTCCCATGAACACGTATATCTCACCATCTCTAAGCATTCTGGATAGTTGGAACCCCTGCATAGAATTACAAACATGATCAGTGGCTCCTGTATCTACACACCAAGTGCTCGTAGATATAGCCGCTATAAATGTTTCTGTAACTAGAGAAAGAGGCATACCAGTATTGTTTGTCTACTTAGGAAGAGGACAATCCTGTTTTTTGTGACCTGACTATTTGCATCTGAAGCACTTTCCCTTAGGCTTTTTCACACCACCCTGAACTCCAACTGCCTTCACAGCTTTCTGTGTCTGAGCCTTTTTCTTCTTCTTAATACCTTTCGGCTTAGAGGAAGAACCTTTCTCAGCCACATTCACTTGAACACTCTGCCGAAATAATCCTTCAGCTGCCTGAAGTTCTGTCAGCAGTTCCGCGAGACTATACTGCCTCTTGTTCATGTTGTAATTCAAGCGGAATTGCTCAAAACTCTTGGATAAGCTCATAAGGATAATGTCAATCTGGGTTTCCCCGTCAAGTTCAACACCAAGGATCTCTATCTCATTCAGATGCGACATAATCTTGAGAACATGATCCCTTACAGGTGTGCCTTCAGCCATCTGAGTGTTCATTAAAGCCTTCATGGCTACTTGCCTAGCAGCCCTATTCTAATCTCCAAAAAGTTCATTGAGATTAAAGAGCATATCCGAAACAGTGGCCATAGACTGATGTTGATGCTGCAAAACACCCGACACTGCTGCCAGAATGTAACATCGCGACATCTCATCAGCCTTAATCCACCGTTTATAATACTCTTTCTCATCTTCAGGAGCATCAGCAGCAGGCTGTTCAGGCTTGGGTTCATAAGTGCAAAACTTGTACTCCTCAGCAGTTAACACAATGTCCAAATTTCGTTTCCATTCAATATAGTTAGGTCCGGTAAGTTTGTTATCCTTAAGTATGGTGAATAGTGGATTAAAGCCCATTTTATCCTGAGAATTATGCATAAAAACATCACATAAATAAGGGTGCATTAATTATTAAGAGCTATTGATTCCTCTAACAATTATTTAAAATTAAATGCACTAACATCTAAACACCATAAGTTTCTGGTACGCCACGATGTGTGACATGTAAACCACCTAATTTTGTTTAAATGTTACTTCGGTCCTATTACTAAACAATATGCCACGTTGGGGTGGACTACATTATTTTTCATAGCTAAGTGTATACCATCATCAAATCTTAAATTATTCGAAATCTATGGAACTTGGTACGCCACGATGGGTGGCGTGTATACCTTCCAATATTCGTAATTTTTCCTTGAATAGAATACTTCAATTCAATATTCATCAATGGTTTGATTTCCAGGTAGTGGAGGAGTCACATCGGTCTCGCTTAAAACCCACAACCTTACAAGTTCGATGAACCCGTTTTTGACAAAATCACCCCAAATCAGAAATAAAGAAAATTCGTATTTATTCCTTTTAAAATTTATTAATTTAAGAAGTTTGTTCTAGTAATTTCTATAACATTCTAGACACCATAAATTACATGCCACGATGGGTGACGTATATATAATTTATATTCGTCTTTATGTTAAATTACCTACAACCAATAATGGAGACCATGGGATTTAATTTCATATTAATTCCCTCTCCCACTTAGAATTTTTTTTATTAAAATTGAGGAATTTTAAAATTAAATGGGGCCCTATGTTGTTATAATTATGTCTAAACATGCATTCAAAATACACACATAATTTTAGCAACATATAACATTTAATTAAAGCAATAAATAAAATTTATGTCCATGTCGTCCTAATTAAGTTAAACATGCAATTTTAAAAGAATTACACACATAATTAACGACACACATAATCAATAAATTAAAGCAATAATTAAATTTTAGTGGAAAAAATTAAAATAAATTTTCCACTATTATGGCCCTTAAAAAAATCCAGCTCTCAAAAAAAATCTGCACCAAGCGCGCCCCGACGCCCCTAGCAGCCCCAGCAGCCCCAGCACCCCCAGCACCCCCAGCAGCCCCAGCACCCCCAGCACCCCAGCAGCCCCAGCAATTGATTTCCGATCGCACATAACTATTACAAAATACCCGGAACAATTACAAAAAAAAATAGATCTAATACAAAACTAATTTTGTAAAATCTATTCTAACACGATCAACCCTCGTGTAAATTACAACCACGATTAAACCACGTGGAAACCAAAATAAAAATTAACCACAATTAAACCATGTGGGATCCAAACACATAATTAAAATATACATGGCCATAATAGTGGATTAACAACCTGCATCAAAACCAATACAAGCAAAACACTATATACACGTATATATAATTACGACATGGACATTATATCATAAAATGTAGAACCCATTACTAGGCTCTTGATACCAATTATTGGGAATCACGGACTTGGGGTGCTACTACGTTTTACGATAAAGATTACGAAAAGAAGATTACCTTGTTAATGGTTGATTCCACGCTCTTCTATTGTATTCCCAAATTCCCTTGAGCGAAGTGTGGCCTCCGTCTTCTCAAGTTATCCTCTCTTCTTGCTCCTTGGTGGCTAGAATATGTTTTCACACAATTGCCAAGCAAGAAGAGAATAAGAATATATATAGGCTACAATAGAGACCATGGATAATTAGGTTGGGCCTTCTAATTACATCTTGAGCCTAGCCCAATGTAATTAAATATTAATTCAATCCACTAAAGAATTAATATTTGCACTACCTTTCCTAATACCGTAATTTAATTAATTCGGTTCCAATATTATTTGCTTATTAAATTCCCCATGTTTAAAATATCATATGTCCATTAATTAAATAAATTATTGATAATTTATTTAATTAATATCTTTTATCCTTGATCATCCACTCAACCTTTATTTAATTATGCTAGAATAAATTCCACCTGCAGGGTTTCACATAATTAAATCTTTTTTAGCTTTCAAGGGGACATTATTAACCCGAATATTATCAGGACATGGATTCCTTTAATAAATAATATCTACCATGTATATGATTCCATCACCCAAAATATAATGATATAATTCAAAAGAATTATTTCATATATAAATCAAAGCATGTAAATAATATACACGTGTCAATTACTATTTCCGGATTAAGAACCTAAGCATTAATAATAACATAGAATCTTACTTCTCCTTCTTAATCAGTATTAAGGGAACAATTCTAAATTTGATCATGTTCAATATACACAAATTATACTAGCATTATTTATTAGTCAATATAAACTAATCTAAATACTACTACAGCCATACCAGTGGATTGTCCAACACCACCTGTGTTGTGAACCTTATTATATAATATAACCGTATTTAACAATCTAATATTCTGTATCCCATTTGATACTAGATTGTTCACAATATATAATATTAGACAACATGTAAACATTCAAATGATTCTCAATTAAACTGGCCAAAAATAAATGTATATACTTCAAATAAATATTTTCAGTATAAACTAACAAAACCTTGATAGGTTCACCAACTTTTTATTTACCCATGGATCTTGGATCTATCTGCGGTTGTGATTTAGCCATTGTTGCTTCAGTATTTGTCCTTTCTTTTATCACAATGCCTTTGAGTTTTGGAAGTGTCTTTTTACCAGAAGCTTCAGATTTAGACTTGACTTTTTCTGATTTAAGTCTGGCTTCTCCTTCCATTAAACTCTCCAAGTCCATTCCTGGATTTTCCTGAAGAAATAACTGTCTTGACATTTCTTCATCAAGATCTAAAAGTTTATCAGAACTTATCCTTTTACCAGCAGCAGAACTAATTCTTTTTCCAGTATCAGAACTTGTCATGTGACTTGTAATTTCAGCTTTTCTTGATGAGAGACCTCTACCTTGACTATGACCTCTACCCATTCCAGGGTTTCCTTGATCATCCTTTTCATCATCCTTCCCCTTCAGTGTCTTATCAGTTTTGCATTTGGACTTAATTATTTTCTCCCCTTTTTGGCATCAGCAGGTAAAAGAAGAGAGACAAGCAATTCCACTGAGGCTTGGATTTCATTAAGTTGAGATTGCTGAGAAGCTTGATTTTTCAGAATATCATCAATCTGAGCTTGTTGTGACTCTTGAGTCTTCTCAATATAAGCAACTCTGTCAAAGGTAGGTTGGAAGAATTTTTTCTTTTCAATCTTCTGAACTTGTTCTTGCTTCATTAATTCTTCCCGTAAGTGATGTAACTCTGCATGAGTAGTTGAATGGAGACCTTGTAAATGTTTAGTACTCAATGCAGTGACTCTAAGATGTGTTTTGAAATCATCAGTATTTAACATCTCATCAGCTTTTGTCAAGTGCTCAGCCAGATGCTGTGCAGTTGGAGCACAGGTAACTGAGTTCCATTCATTAGTCCACTCCTGTCCTGCAGGAGTTTCACTCCAAGGCACTGGTGCTTCTCTTGTAACAAACTTCTTAACAAGTTCATATTTAAGAACAGTTAGTTGAGGTGCATGTCCTGAAGGACCTGCTTCATCAGCATCTGCATTTGGAGCATCATCACCAGTATCTCCAGCATTTGCTGCATCAGAACTTACAGAATCAGTATCTTCTGATAAAACAACAGTATGAGTAGCAATGGAGGCTTCAGCATCATCCTCTAATTGCTGATCTGGTTCCAAGTTCTGATCAACAGCCATATCATGATGCTCACTTATATTATGATCATCAGCATCTAAATGCAGAGAAGGTGTAGTAGAGAATTCTGGAGTTTGAGCAGCATCAGTAACAGGTGTTGTTGATGGATTAGTTGTTGTTGGAGCTTCTAAGTAAAGTACTTCAGGCACAACCAAGTTCTGGATATCAATATCAGCACTTGTGCCTAAATCAACAGGAGATACAGTCTTAGGAGACACAAATGGTGTGTTGGCCTTTTCAGTAGCAGCTTCCTTAGTTGGAGTTAATGGAATTTTGAAAGATGGAGTTAAGTCAGTGGTAGGTTGGGGTTCATCAGCACAACAATAGTTATAAATAAGCTGACAAAATCTAGCAAAGTAGACAACATTCCTATCTTCTGTCATCATATCCCCAATAAAATATATCACAGCATTTGCAAAATCAAAATAAGTTTGGTTAATGATAGCATACCCGATGTGCTGACTCATTATAGGGATAGCATCAAAGTTTGAACACTTATTCCCAAAAGCTTTAGTGATGCAGTCAAAGAAGAAGCTCCATTCATTTCTGATATGAGCTCGTTTCAACTGCCCAAGCTTTGCCAAACTCTGCTCATACCCCAAACTAGCCATGAACTCTTTAAGAGCTGATTCCTCTGGGTTGAAAAAGTACATCCTTCTGGTAGATGTAGGGCTTTGCGAATTGTACCAGGAGTTACCCCATATGTAGAATCATCCACTTCGAAAACAATACTAGGAGTACCATTTGGACCACCATTATCAAAGTTTCCAATCCTCCAAAATGTCAGAACTTGTTGGCTCGAAAAGGTTGAAGGTTGGGTCAATGCATACCCAATTTCACTGTGTGCAAGAAGATCTTGCACAAAATGCAACTCAGACGGAGCTTTAGCATTATCAAGAATTGCAGCATAGTTATTTGAAACAAATTTAGCTCCATCAATGATCAAATCCTTAGGTGCCATGAAAATAATCGAGATTTAAGAGTGCCTGTTGGGTGTTTGATAAAATGTCTATATGAAAAACCAACGTCAGGAGAAGAAAGAGAGTAAAAGCAAATAAAGAGATAAAGTATAAAAGTGAATAAAAGATTAGAAAATCCTCTCTCTGTCTTACTTATACTTTGAAAAAAAATGTAACCGTTGGACACCTGTCAGACATGCAGTAATAATGAATAGTTAATGGGCATGGGAAAACAGTAATCATTACTTACCCACTTGCAGTTTTTCAAGGAAAAACCGGTCCACTTACCCAGTAATTCCATTAATCAAGGTAAATCAGTTTTAATTTAAAATTGAAACTGTTCCCACTTATTCAATTATTTTTTACTACAACACCAATATTCTGAAAAAAATTCGAGTGTGAATGACCAAAATAAATCAAGTGAACAAGTACTGATAATGTAAAATCAGAACTTAATTTAAATCAAAATATGAAATGGTCATCAGAATATGAATATTTATTAGGATTTATCAATGCATTACAGAACATCTCAGAGATAAGAACTTGCAAAAAAAAAGAAATTTCATTAACATATTAAGAGAATACATTCATGAAATTTAAATTACATCAGTACTTTTACAAGATTGTCCTAAGCTGCTAAACCTAACGTCAATAGCCTTTGTCCTAGCTCATGAAGCAGGGCAAGGCTGACGATGAAGAAAAACAGGAAGAAGAAAATAAATCATTTCTTCTTCCTACTCTCGACAAACAGAATAGCGAGTCTGATGATTCGCTCTTGCTGGCGGAGAGCTTCTAGCCTTTCCTCCTCCAATCGCTCCAGATGGCGATGGTAATCCATGTAGAAGAACAGGAGGTGGGTGAGTATCTCCTGGGGAACTGAGTCCCATATCTCATCAGGAATGGCAGTGACGTGCCATTCCTGCTGCCAGGCTTCACAGCTCAGCTCCATGTTGAATATTTCATAGTTCAAAAACATGTTGTAATTGACCATGGTGTTTTTGATATAAAGAGAATGAAGGTGAGTTTGTGATAAAAGAGTTGATGTGAAGGCTGATATGAAGTGGTTGTTTATATAGGCAAAAGATTGCCAGGAGACGTAAGAAAATTTAATGCTAACAGGTAGAGTTAATTCTACCTCGTCTCCCTAGACTGGGAAGACGAAAAACAGTCATTGGAAGTGTAAGTCAGGGTTTAATGCGCACAAGTAACAAGTAAACATTACTGTACATGTACATGAACCACTATCCCTAATGATATTGACTGTTAATATTCTACCCAAACATATTTTGATTTAAAATGAGACTGTTTTTAGATTTTATCCACAAATAAGTCAAGTAAAGGATCAGATTTTAATATCAGAACTTAGACTTATATCAGAACTTAACAGTTTTCAGAACATGATTTCTTAACTCGAAAAATGAATGCCTATCTTAGTAAGTCCTCACACAAATTCTGATATAGATTCTTCAGAACTTAATCATCAGAACGTGCAATCAGAACTTGTCCTCAGAATTTATGCAATGTGACACAGAAACTATTCATCTAAAATAACATAGATCACCACAGTAATTTTCATCATTCATATGGAGTGTTTAGTGTGTGCATTAAGCTAAATATCAGACAAAGAGTAAAGTTTGATTCACTTCAGTACATCTTAGAAATAAGGCATAACTAAAACTTTACTAAAAATCTATCATTATTCTGAAACCTACTATTGAATGAGTTCATGCTTGAGTCCATCTCAACTATTTTGTGCTAATTTTGTGCATCTTTTTAAATTCCATTTTACAGTGGCTTCTCAGTGTTAGTGAGTCACGACTGCTTATCAGAATTTATGTTATTATCAGAGTATTTCTCCAGTAACCATAGAGTGTGAAAAGTCACCAAGAAAATATTTTGCTTTTCTGATGCATATTTACTTAATACCAGCAATGCACTTGGGTCGTTCCTTCCATATTTTTTTTACTCTAGATCTCAAAGGAGTACCTGATTTTAATCCTTGATTCTTTTCTTTTTCTTTTGATAAGAGAGGTTTATCAGCACTTAGGACATTCAACAGATTTACTAGCATCAGAACTTAACAGATGAGAAGCATTATTCTAGTTTGTGACTTAGTAATAAGATAGACAAAGTAAACTCAACTAAGCTCAATATCAGAATTTGCTTGTGTCAATACATTTCCACAAAAATAATTACTTCTAACATGGGATCCCTAGTTTATTAAAGACTACTAGGTCAGCATCTAGCACAGGTATCCTCATAGGATTGAATAGTTACATAAACAGATATATCAATATCAGAGTTTAGAAAGTTACATCAGACAACAGTCAGTACTTAGGCAAGTTTTCAATTAAGCACAGAATACACAAATAGAGTAATTTCTGTAAATACTGATCATAAAGTCTGATGCATCAGAACAAAACTAAGCAGATTTAGAAAAAGAACCTGAAACCATTCCAAGTTCATTTACCAATCTTTTAAAAGTAGCTTCACACAATGGTTTGGTGAAGATATCTGCTAGTTGTTGATCTGTTGGAACAAATTGCAATTCCACTGTACCTTCATCCACATGTTCCCTGATGAAGTGGTACCTGATGCTGATGTGCTTTTTCATTGAGTGTTGAACTGGATTACCTGTCATAGCAATAGCACTTTGATTATCACAATAAATAGGGATTTTGAAATATGTTAACCCATAATCCAGTAACTGATTCTTCATCCAAAGAATCTGTGCACAACAGCTTCCTGTAGCAATGTACTCTGCTTCTGTAGTTAATGTGGAAATTGACTTTTGTTTCTTGCTAAACCAAGAAACCAATCTGCCTCCAAGAAATTGGCAGCTTCCACTTGTGCTTTTCCTGTCAATTTTGTAACCTGCAAAATCTGCATCTGAGTAACCTATTAGTTTAAAATCTGATTCTCTGGAATACCACAATCCCAGATCAGCTGTTCCCTTAAGATACTTGAATATTCTTTTTACAGCTATTAAGTGAAGTTCTCTTGGATCTGCTTGAAATCTTGCACAAAGACGGGTAGCATACATGATATTAGGTCTACTAGCAGTTAGATAGAGTAGAGAGCCAATCATACCTCTATAATCAGTAATATCTACTGATTTACCAGTATCTTTGTCCAGTTTTGTTGCAGTGGCCATGGGAGTGGATGCACTTGAACAATCTTGCATTCCAAATTTCTTCAGCAAGTTTCTGGTGTACTCAGTTTGACAAATAAAAGTGTCTTCTTCATTCTGCTTGACTTGAAGGCCCAGAAAATAGCTAAGTTCCCCCATCATACTCATCTGATACCTTGACTGCATCAGTTTGGCAAACTTCTTGCAAAGTCTGTCATTTGTAGACCCAAAAATGATATCATCAACATAAATCTGGACCAGAAGTATGTCATTTCCATGTCTGAGGTAGAACAGTGTTTTATCTATAGTTCCTCTGTTAAATCCACTTTCCAGAAGAAACTGAGCTAAAGTCTCATACCATGCTCTAGGAGCTTGCTTAAGTCCATAAAGTGCTTTATCATGCCTGTAGACATAATCTGGATATTTGGAATCTACAAAGCCTAGAGGTTGTTCAACATATACTTCTTCCTCCAATTCTCCATTGAGAAAAGCACTTTTCACATCCATTTGAAAGACAGTAAACTTTTTGTGAGCAGCATAAGCCAAAAATATCCTTATGGCTTCCAATCTAGAAACTAGTGCAAATGTTTCATCATAATCAATTCCCTCATGTTGAGAATATCCTTTTGCAACCAGCCTTGCCTTATTCCTTATAATTATGCCATTGCTATCAGTTTTGTTTCTGAATACCCACTTTGTACCAACAACAGATCTATTCTTTGGTCTTGGCACTAGGGTCCAGACTTTGTTTCTTTCAAATTCATTTAACTCTTCCTGCATTGCTTGCACCCAATCAGCATCTTGAAGAGCTTCTTCCACTTTCTTTGGCTCAGTCTGAGAAAGAAAAGAATTGTAAAGACATTCATTTGAAGTACCTGTTCTACTTCTGACACCTGCATCAGGATTTCCAATTATCAAATCAGGTGTATGTGATTTAGTCCACTTCCTTGCAGATGGAAGGTTTTCTCTAGAACTGGATGCTCCCCCATGATCCATGCTGTCTTCATTTTCATTTCTGATGCTCCCCCTGAAACTATGCTCTCTGAGTTGGATTCTTCAGAATTTAGATTTTCAGTACTGTCAGAACTTGGCTTATCAGAACTTGACGAATCAGAACTTGAAGAGCCAGATGTATGTTCTGATGCTTCTTGAGATGTGGTAAGATCTTGAGTATGCTCCCCCTGCATAGGTGCATCTTCCTTTGGCGTAGTCACCACAGTTTCAATAACATCAGAGTTTAATCCATCAGAGTTTGCAGTATCAGGACTTATATTGTCAGGATTTTTAATATCAGAATTTGAGTCTTCATTTTCAAATCTCAGCTGATCATGATCAATAAAATCTTCAAGTCCAGTAATCTTCTTATCATCAAAAGAGACATTGATAGATTCCATGACCACTCTTGTTCTCAAGTTATAGACTCTGAAGGCTTTTGTGGAAAGTGGATATCCAACAAAGATTCCTTCATCAGCTTTTAAATCAAATTTAGATAGCTGTTCAGGATGAGTCTTAAGAACGAAACACTTGCATCCAAATACATGAAAATACTTCAGATTTGGCTTCTTTTTCTTCACCATCTCATATGGTGTCTTTCCTTGCTTGTTAATGAGTGTTGCATTTTGAGTAAAACAAGCAGTCTGCACAGCTTCTTCCCAGAAAAAGGTTGGAAGCTTTGCTTCTTCAAGCATTGTACGTGCAGCTTCAATGAGAGTTCTATTCTTCCTTTCAACAACTCCATTTTTCTGTGGAGTTCCAGGAGCAGAGAATTCCTGCTTGATTCCATGGTTTTTGCAGAACTCTTCCATTATCAAATTCTTGAACTCAGTGTCATTATCACTCCTTATTATCTTCATAGAATCTTTGACCAATTTATCCAGTTGTTTGACATGATCAATCAAGATAGATGCAGTTTCAATTTTTGTGTGCAAGAAATACACCCATGTGTATCTGGTGAACTCATCCACTATGACCAAAGCATATTTCTTCTTTGCAATAGACATGACATTTACTGGACCAAATAGATCAACATGTAGTAGGTGATAAGGCTCAAGAATTGATGATTCAGTCTTGCTCTTGAATGAGGATTTTCTTTGTTCAGCCTTCTGACAAGAATCACAAAGGCCATCAGGAGCAAATACTGACTTTGGCAGTCCTCTCACAAGATCTTTCTTGACCAACTCATTTATATTGTTGAAATTTAAATGAGAGAGTTTCTTGTGCCAGTTCCAGCTTTCTTCAATTGATGCTCTACTCATCAGGTAGATTGCAGAACCATCAGTACTTGTTGAAAGCTTGGCTTCATAGATGTTACCATGCCTGTATCCTTTCAGAACAACTTTGCCTGTAGATTTACTCACAACTTCACAGTGTTCTTCAAAGAAATCAACATGATAACCTCTGTCACAGATTTGACTTATACTCAGCAGATTGTGTTTAAGTCCTGAGACCAGAGCTACTTCTTTAATGATGACATTCCCAAGATTGATATTGCCATATCCCAATGTTTTTCCAATGTTGCCATCTCCATAAGAAACACTTGGGCCAGCTTTCTCCACAAAGTCTGATAGCAGGGCTTTATTTCCAGTCATATGTCTTGAACATCCACTGTCCAGAACTAAGATGTTTTTCCTGCTGCCCTTCAATCACAAAGACCACTAATGATTAGTTTTAAGGACCCACACTTGCTTGGATCCTTTGGCCTTATCAAGTTTGTTAACATTTGCAGCGGATTTAGCATCAGAGTTTATGTTAACATTTTTCTTATCAGAATTTACACTATCAGACTTTGAATCAGAATTTACACTAGAAGGAACAATGGAAACTTTCTTTAAAGAAGGTTTTATTTGATAATAATCATAGTATAAACTATGATATTCTGTAATAACCCCAATTTTTGAGAAATTTTGAAACCCTTATGAATAGTGTTTTTGCTGAACGAGAAAACTTTTCATGCCACGCTATGTAGGGGTTCTGTTATTGATCTTATGGGATATTATTAGTACTCTATGTGGTATATAAGTGTATGTAAAGATCGTCAGAATCCAATTCCGAACACTTTGATTTTTCCCGAAAATCCACAAGATACGGAGAGAATTGAGTATAAGGTAACAGGATAAAAAGGATTGAAATTAAAGGATTATAGGAGAGGATCATAAAAGGAATATAATATATTGAGAAAGGTTAAGGGAACCTAAGTAATAAGATCCCGGGTATGATCCCTCAAACGATAAACGAGAACGAAAGATAAGCGAACCGTAAAACAAATAAGTGACCAAGAGACAAGCTTGTACAAGAAGCCAGGGATTGTGACATCATCAAACCATAAGGTGTGGACAAGTGGGAGCATAATGACATGTGCAAGGTGACACAAGCATGACATAGAAGGGAAGGAAGTGTGGTTGAATTATAACCACACAAAATCAAGGTTAATTAAGTCATTAACCAAAAACAACACAAAAATCAACCAACCAAGCAAATCATTTCATTTTCATCAAACAAAACACAAAAATATCTTTCTTCCCAAGCTAGCTCTCGGCCCATTTCTTAAAATTTGAAGATCCAAGCTCCACCACTTACTATTTAGCAAGGTAATTATCTAAGCTTCCCTATGGATAGTTACATACTTCCTATAAGTTTAAGCTTCTAATTCCAAGCCAATCTTTTTCTATAAATCAAGGAAGAAGATGGTGAATAGTAACCTTCAAGAAATAACTTTAGTTTTCTTGAATTTTTATGAAAGATTAAGGTTATACAAGCAAGGATCAAGGTTCTTTTAGGCATTCAAAGCTCTTGGGTTGTGTTAGGAAGCTTCAAGGAGGTATAAACAACTTTCACCTTTAACTTATAGTTTGAACTTTGAGTTTTGATGAGTTCATGGATGGATTAATGTATATATAGAAATATCCATGTATGTATAGCAAGATCCATGTATGTTAGATAGTTTGGTTGGATTTGTGGTGATTTTGGATATGAATCTTGGTTAATGGTTAATGAATCTTAAGTTATGGTTAGTAGATCATGTTTGTGGTTGAATAAGTTGGAAAACCTTGAGATTATGGACTGACTTTGCCTTGATATAAGTTGTGTTTGAGGTATTGATGATGGTTGGGTGGTTTGTAGTGAATTGGTAAAGAATTGGAGTGGTATAAATATTGGTAATCGCGTAAACATAGCCGTCGTAACGTCCGATTTTCTTTAGACTGTTTTGTGCATAACATTAGGACCCGAGGACCCCCTGCTAGATTGTGACCACTGCCATGTTTAGGTAGCTCATGTTACGAGCTTCGTTTTGATATGTAGTTCGTTCGATTCCGATGCACGGTTTAGGAGAAACGACCGTTTCAAGTAATGGCGTTTCAGCGAACGAAACTTTTCCCCTCGCCTTACTTTGCAAACATAGGTTAAAGACCAAAAAGGGTTAATTAATGTATGAAACATTTATGGTAAGTGTGTTAGGCAGTTGGTAAGACACTCGCGAAGGAATCGCTTTAAAACTCGTAAAGGTTAAATTATTAAAAATGGTGGAGCCGAGGGTACCCGAGTGACTTAAGCGAATCAGTGAGCGCAAAACAAGCGTTAGAGTCTAAGTTAGTTAAAGTATAGATTTACAAGTGACTTTGGTTTAATTCCAACTTACTTGTTGTTTATAGGTTACCAGACTCGTCCCGAGCCATTCGTAACCCCAGTCGCTCAGGCAAGTTTTCTACCCGTTATACTGTTGTTGTGATGTAAATATATGTATATGCATTATCTTGTGATATTGCATGATTGTTATTAGCAAATTTTGCGATATATTGGAGCATGCTAATATGGTATATATGCATGTCTGTTTCGTAATCTGGTTATCTATCTGTTGATTTCAATGCTTATAGTTGCATAATACCTATGCTAGAAATAAGCAAGTAGTTGCGTATACCCTTAGTATAGGGGATAAAAGGTGAACATATTTCTAAACCGGGAGTCGAAGTTCCCGAGTATATTATATATATATATTTATATATATATATATATATATATATATGGATATAGTTTTTAAAACTATGGATCGAATAAGGTTTATTCGATACCTTTATTCTATTATTTGAATATTATTTGAATATTCATTCGAGGGCTTATGACTCAGTTTATTTTATTATTTGAATATTATTTGAATATTCATTCGAGGGCTTATGACTCAGTTTATTTTATTATTTGAATATTATTTGAATATTCATTCGAGGGCTTATGACTCAGTTTATTTTATTATTTGAATATTATTTGAATATTCATTCGAGGGCTTATGACTCCTTTTATATTATTTATTGAATATTATTTGAATATTCATTCGAGGGTTTATGACTCAGTTTATATTATTTATTGAATATTAATTGAATATTCATTTGAGGATCTATGACTCCGATTATTTGCTGAAATATATTCTTTATTTTATTAAAGAATAAGATGTCAATAATCAAACTTATTTTCGATTATTCAAATAAAGATAATACTTTCATATAAGTATAGCTTTGGTTAATTAATACTCGTTTCAAGTATAAATTTTAATACTTCTACTTCAATTATTTTTATAAAGATTATTCTTTATGGGAATATTATTTAATTAATAATATTCAGATATTTTCTAATATTCTGGGGACTGATTTACTTCATTAAATCAGCCTTACTCCAAACACTCTTTAAAGTGTTTTCGAGTCTTCAAAATGATTTTTAAAAGTCAGAGCGGATCCCAAAACTCATTTTTATATTTAAGATCTTCCTTTTTAAAGGGGATTTAAATACTCGCTCAAAAACCTGGGGAATCCGGCTCTGTGGTGTATTTTATATTCGCAACGAGGTTGCAGATTTGGTAAATAAATTGATTACTTGCCCAACGTTCGGGAAGTAAGCCCATCTCATTGAGTCGGCATAAGCGACAGGCCGGGGTACGGTCTATTATTGTGTAAGTGGCTGGGTGGCAGTCCATCAACGCGTGAGGGGCCGGGGTACGGTCTAGCGCGAGGTCCTAATGCGGCCAGGGTGATGACCGGTGAGGAATTCATCCATCTACAGTAGAAAAGGTTACTTATTGGTATCTTTGCCTGATCAGCGAGATATCGGGTTTATGCCAAAATTCTTTTCCTTTCCAAAATTCATTGGATGTTTCAAACTCTGTTCATACTTTGCATAACAGAGGTTCCAGGAAATGTTTAAAGGGATATATATATGTGGATATATATATATCGGGGCTAAATAAAGTATCTCATAACTTTTTCATTCAATAATATTTCAAAGATTGAATCTATTCAAGTCTTATCTTGTGGTCTCATCAGTGGGATGAACTTTTGAAATTGATTATAACTTGAACGGTGGTAGTTCAAGTAGTATTTGGGAATGATATAAGTGTAGTGAAGTATTTGGTAACTTCATCTTTTAAACTTATATCTAATTAATAATTGTCTTATGAATGACAAAGATTTTCAGAAAAACGTTGAGACAAGGTTAGATATATGAGATCACCTTGCAACGATATTTTTATACAGTTATACAATGGGACTTTGTGTATATTATGCATGGAAGAGGACTTCCATTACTTTGAAAAGTATATATGTATATATACTGAATATTTTGCGACTTCATCGCATTAAGATATCAAACTTGGTTCATTTCTTTTGACCAAGATTTTCATGAGTATTATGAGTAGACTCATATACTATTAATCATTATACATATTATTTTGGTGGGCTTGCCGCTCACCCTTGCTTTCTTCTTTCATCACACAACATCAGATAGATAAGATGAACAGGACCAAGCTCCCAATTCGTGATCGGATAGGAAGCGTTTCGCAGCTTCCTATAGGCATTGAAGTCACTGTAGCTGAGGTAGGGAACTACCAATAGACTAGGCTTCAACTTTTGATGTACCAGATTTATGTATATTATGAATTGTAATAATGGCAATGAAATGTAAATTTATTCAGAACCTTTTTAAGGTGTATTGACATATAATTGTGGAATAAAACGACTTGTGATTATTTTTGGATGTTCATCTCTGAGACTATAACGTGTGGTGTGTGTGTTTATTGTGGGGTCACAGTACAGAGTAGTTGAGAAATTATTAAGATTGGGCGTTAATAAGGGAAATGGAACTCGTGACAACCCGGATCCCCGACCCCGGATCTGGGGGTGTTACAGAAATGGTATCAGAGCTAAGCGTTATAAACCTCAGAGATGATGGGACGTTAAGATAATAAGTTAACTAAGATAATAAGAACTCTTGCCAAGTTCATAGTCGGGCTACCTAACGTAGCACTGACAGTTAAAACCCTTATGGGAACCCTTATAAATATCGTGATAGGAGCGTAGTTCGTTATCGTATATGGTAGCGGGACTCAGAACCCTGAGGTTGAGGAGCAACATCGCGATGATATTTTATTACTAATTGGAGATCGGATTGTGGATCCGATAGAGTGTCCTAATGCAGGACCGGATGATGTTGATATTGAGGATGTAGCGGTTGAGGAGGTTGTCCTAGAAGGGAAAGTTGTTGAGGAGGATCCCATGGAGGATCCTGACAAGATTGGATAAAGGACCACTGATGAATTGATGACCATGGTTTGGTCGACTACCAGAGGTAGGATTGGTCGATCACTACCGGAGGTTCGTTCAAGTTTGTAAAGATAGTAGCCCCTTTTAACGCGGCTTACTCGTAAGACTGAGAAGTTTGAATGGACAAAGAAATGCGAGAACAGCTTTCAAGAACTGAAGCAGAGGTTGGTGATGGCCCCTATGCTGGCGTTGCCGGATGGAAAAGGAGATTTTGTGAAGTGTAATGACGCTTCGCACAAGGGCTTAGGGTGCGTGCTTATGCAGCACGGTAAGGTAATCGCGTACATGTCAAGACAATTAAGGTAATATGAAATTCGATATCCCCGCTCATGAGCTTAGGCTCGTGGCAATAGTTTTACCCTAAAGATTGGAAGCACTACTTGTATGGAGAGAAGTGCGAGAATTACCTAAGCCATAAGTGCTCTAGTACATTTTTCACGTAGAAAGAGCTCAACATATGCCAGAGGAGGCAGTTAGAGTTAATCAAGAATAATGATTGGGAGATTCTTTATCATTCGGGGAAAGCCAATATGGTGGCTGATGCCCTTAGTAAAAAAAGAGAGACTCAAGATGATGATGTCTTTTGGAGAGTTTATAAGAGATTTTGAGAAAATGGAAATAGTAGTGAAGGTAACCGGAGCCGGTACCGAAAGGCTGTTTGAGATTGCAATACAGTCTGAATTATCGGAAAAGAACACATTGTGCCAGAAAGAGTGATGAATGAAGGCAGAGAGCCAACAAATAGATAAGAGGTTAATACCGAGAAAGATGAGAAGGGAATAATGAGGTATTCCTACAGAATTTGGGTTCCAAATGTTCAAGAGCTTAAAGATGAGATCTTAGATGAAAGCTAGTTTGAGGAATAAGATTTAGAGCAAACCCTGAATGTGATAGTCAGGGAGGACGCCATTAAGATAGAAGGAACTCATAACATAATGAAGTGGAAAATGAGGATTTTAACGTATAAGATAACCCCAAGTATGGGGAGTAGGAAGAAATATTTAGACTGAGAAAACAAAAGTCGAGCGAGATAAGGAGACCCGAGACGGTACTCCTATACGGAAATTCATGGACCTGTCTAAAAAGAACTTAGACTATTATCCCCAACCACCACCTTGAGGAAACAATGCGGTAGGAAATTCTTTCATGACCTTTAAGTCGCTAAGCTCTCAGAGTTCCAAGGAACAGGTTGACCCAGTCGAGGCAAGAGCCTGGCTAAAGGAAATAGAGGAATCATTTGAGATTCTAAATGATTGACGAATCACAAAAGACTATTTTTATCACTTACCCTCCTAAGAGAGAGGCCACCCGCTGGTGAAAGGCCAAGGAAGGCACGGAGCAAGAGATTATAATAAACTGATTAAAGTTCAGTCAATTGTTTTCAGGAAGGTACTGCCCAAAGTTATGGAGATAGTGTAAAAGCTTTAGAGCCAGAACAAAGGCGGACGAGTATGATGAATTGTGAATCTAAGTTGTAAAAAGTTGTCAAGATTCGTTCTAAGGACACGAATCCAGAATGACGGGACGTTTGAAATCTATGCTTATGATGTGTTGGTTCATGAATTAATGATAAGAGAAAGGAAAATAAAAAGGAATTGAAGTGGAAAGGAATATAAAGGCATTAGAGTTTGAGGAATGATAAGGGAGTTGGGTAAGAGGAAACCCTAAAGACTCGTAGCAATAGAAATAGAAAAGTATGCCTTCGTCAGGATGAGGGTGATTCACCATGAGTTAAATTGATGGTTGAAGGAATACGAGATACATATATTTTATCCCCTGTAAGTTGGGAGGATTTGAGGAAAACTTGAGATAGTTCGAAGGTTAAATATGAGACGCGGATAGACTGAGGAGACAAGGAAGTAAGAAATTAGGAAAATTGGATGAAGGAAGTAACCTTCAAGAATGTGAAGTGTAAGATCGGTGGCTTGATACCCAGAAAGGGAGACGCCAGATATGAGAGATATCCCAACATTGAGGTGACTGTTGAGAAACAACAAAAGTAAATAAGGAATTATTAAGAAGAAGTTCACGTTGAACACGACCAATATCTTCCAGAACATCCTTGTTATCGTTACCAAATTAGGCAAGATAAGCGGATGACCATTGTTATCTTTTGGAGGCCATATGGATTGACCTCAATTTGAATAAGGATGCTATTATGAAATTAGGTATCGACTATCGAGGTGGGAATGATGAATAAGATAATCTGTCAAGGATATATGACTTGATTTATCCATGGATGGATGCAGGTACCTTTTAAAGGTGGAATTAAGGCTAGAACATCGGTAACTTAAAATTAATCCTAGGGGAATGCATAAAGGTTTGCATTTCACCCTTAATAGGGACGGTATGAGTTTTGACAGTATGATTTGGAAAGGGTTAAGGTAACAATAACCTTTAAGAATTAGTGGAGAAATTTTCAGAAGTATATAGACAATGGTTCTAGTAATAGTAAATGGTATTTTGATATGCCCTGTATTTAGGGAACACAGGAGGAACGATTGAAGGATAACCTTAAAGGTTTCCAAGGAGAAAGGTAATATTCAAAATTCTCAGGAATAAAAATGTTGATAAAAGAAATATGACGTAATTATAATGATGCCAAGTGGGGCACGTGTTAAACCACGAGAAAGGATGGATCGAACCAGTAATGGTCGAAATTGTTCAGGGCAATTAGGACTTAAGATAAAAGATGTTCTAAGTATGATTGAGAGTCAGTCGTGACAGTGATTAACCTCTAAAGACTGAGGCAATAACTTATGGAAAAATGGTGATATTTTTTTTTTACTCATCAGATTTTAAGGGAAACATCTTCACTCAAGCAGTGATCGGAAATAAGGTAGAAAATTTATTTGGAGGTGGTTAAAATGACATTGACTGTAAGGAAATTTTACTATCAGGAAAGGCCAAAGAGGTGGCCGACACTCTAAAGGTAAGTGGATAATTATAGGCGCGTGTGCCAAAAGGAATACAGTAATGATGGTTGAAGCCGTAAAGGTTGTATTATGGTTTGGAAGATTGACATTCCTTCTGATGACTGTGCAATACCCAACCGTAATAGTAGTTGGTAAAGGTTTAATTCGTGTAATCGCCATGAGCGGGCTATCTATCTCAGAAGATACTATCTTGAGATAAGCCAGGACCATAGTTCAAAAAGGACTAAACAAACCTTTGAGTTAAGTCTTCTATTGAAGGCATATGATTAAGAATGGTATTAACCTGCTATCGTTGCTTTGAGCGAAACTCTTCTGCAAATTTTATCTGCTTCATGTCATGTATGTATGTCAGGATCAGGAGTGTTCTTCATGAATCAGGAATGGTGATTATGTTACCTCCTTAGAAGGATTTGATACGGCATGTATGGACTCCGTATGGTTAGCTATTAAGACTTCATGGAAAATGAATGACGACAGTAGGTCAGTGGTGGACCATAGTAAGGCAGCAATGATTCTGCGAGTATTGAGCTGATTACAACCGTGAGAGTTGTATTGGAATGGGTGTTGAGATTGAGTACCACTAATCGGGTCGTGGTAGTGTATAAGTTATCATTGATAGACTAATTAAGTAGAGTATCTACCTAGTGAATTATTATTCTTTCTTATCAATAGAGAGTCGTATTATTATACGAGGAAGGTTGCGGTGCAAGCATAGAATTCTAGTAACGATGATGTATAGAATGAGATCCCAGATTCGATTTTCGATGTCGAGGGAGTTTCAAAGGTGATTGTGTATAAGCTCGAGGAAGAGCATGGGTCCATAGAATGATGGACGGGATAGCGAAAATATTTAGGCATGGGAAATACGAGGCTATAATGCTTGATGCTGATATAAATACATATATGTTTTGTTCTTCTATGATAAACCTCTATAGTTCAGAGGTAGGTTCCAAGCCAGATATTTTGTGGCAGTATATTTTTTTTTCATATATACAATTCTCTTCAGTTCGTTCTTTTCTCTTCTTTTCATTTCGTGTAACCTGAGAAGAACAACCCTTCCAGAAGGGGAGGTATTGTCGAATGACTATCTATCTGTGTGATAGAAGCCGAGTAGGATACCAGCTATTGTTTAATTGCTTGTCAAGTACTAAAGGCTGGCCACCTTCTGTACTAACTATGCGATATAACAAGTGTTCATGATCATAGTGATCTCTCAACAAATTCCTTTACTTCTATTTGATTGATCAAATTTTGGAAAATAGAAACAACTGAAAAAGGAGTAATAAAGTGGTGGTAGTATGCGGAATGGGAACACATTCGTGATACTAAGGTTGACGTGGTTATTAAAAGGTTATAGAACGCTAACGAGCAAAAGTATAACCAGTATAATATTAGGAACGGAAGGTAGTAGCGATTACGAACTGGAAAAGAATGGGTACCGAGAAGCAAAAGTTCTAATGATAAAAGCTATAATGAGAGTCTGGGCAATAAACTTGAAAGAATTTGGAATGATCACTTAATTCGGATTGAGTTATCTTACGACAATAGATCATATGTCATTATCGAGATGTCGCCTTATGAGATCCTTGAGGGAAGACAATGTCGATCTCCCTTATGTTAGGATGAAGTTGTAGAGCGCAAGATGCTCGGACCCTCAGTAGTCCAAAGGACCAAGGATATGATAGATCTAATCAGAGGACGGCTGGTAGTAGCCCAAGATGGACATGATAAGTATATTGATTTGACACGAAAGGATAAAGAGTATGAAATAGGGGACCTAGTAATGATATAGGTATCCCTTGGAAAGGATTGATGAGGTTCGGAAAGAAAGGAAAGCTAAGTCTACAATTTGTTGGACCCTTGGATATATTAAGACGTTTGGGAAGTTAGCATATGAGCTAGCCCTAACCCCGAACATGTAGCAGGTCGTAACGTGTTTCACGTATCAATGTTAAGGAAGTGTAATTCGGATGCCAGTCAAATAGGGGCATATGAGCGCATAGATATGCAACCCGACGTAACCTATATGGAGCAACCAGGAAGGGTTATAGAGTGAAAAGGAACAAGTGTTTAGGAGAAGGATTATCAAACTAGGCAGAGTTTGGTGGTAGAACCACAATGTGGAAAATTGACTCGAGAGTTAGAAAGTGTAATGCTAAGAAAGTATCCCCATTTGTTTTCTATCTGATTCCGGGACGGAATCCTTTTAAGGAGGGGAGACTGTAATAACCCCAATTTTTGAGAAATTTTGAAACCCTTATGAATAGTGTTTTTGCTGAACGAGAAAACTTTTCATGCCACGCTATGTAGGGGTTCTGTTATTGATCTTATGGGATATTATTAGTACTCTATGTGGTATATAAGTGTATGTAAAGATCGTCAGAATCCAATTCCGAACACTTTGATTTTTCCCGGAAATCCACAAGATACGGAGAGAATTGAGTATAAGGTAACAGGATAAAAAGGATTGAAATTAAAGGATTATAGGAGAGGATCATAAAAGGAATATAATATATTGAGAAAGGTTAAGGGAACCTAAGTAATAAGATCCCGGGTATGATCCCTCAAATGATAAACGAGAACGAAAGATAAGCGAACCGTAAAACAAATAAGTGACCAAGAGACAAGCTTGTACAAGAAGCCAGGGATTGTGACATCATCAAACCACAAGGTGTGGACAAGTGGGAGCATAATGACATGTGCAAGGTGACACAAGCATGACATAGAAGGGAAGGAAGTGTGGTTGAATTATAACCACACAAAATCAAGGTTAATTAAGTCATTAACCAAAAACAACACAAAAATCAACCAACCAAGCAAATCATTTCATTTTCATCAAACAAAACACAAAAATATCTTTCTTCCCAAGCTAGCTCTCGGCCCATTTCTTAAAATTTGAAGATCCAAGCTCCACCACTTACTATTTAGCAAGGTAATTATCTAAGCTTCCCTATGGATAGTTACATACTTCCTATAAGTTTAAGCTTCTAATTCCAAGCCAATCTTTTTCTATAAATCAAGGAAGAAGATGGTGAATAGTAACCTTCAAGAAATAACTTTAGTTTTCTTGAATTTTTATGAAAGATTAAGGTTATACAAGCAAGGATCAAGGTTCTTTTAGGCATTCAAAGCTCTTGGGTTGTGTTAGGAAGCTTCAAGGAGGTATAAACAACTTTCACCTTTAACTTATAGTTTGAACTTTGAGTTTTGATGAGTTCATGGATGGATTAATGTATATATAGAAATATCCATGTATGTATAGCAAGATCCATGTATGTTAGATAGTTTGGTTGGATTTGTGGTGATTTTGGATATGAATCTTGGTTAATGGTTAATGAATCTTAAGTTATGGTTAGTAGATCATGTTTGTGGTTGAATAAGTTGGAAAACCTTGAGATTATGGACTGACTTTGCCTTGATATAAGTTGTGTTTGAGGTATTGATGATGGTTGGGTGGTTTGTAGTGAATTGGTAAAGAATTGGAGTGGTATAAATATTGGTAATCGCGTAAACATAGCCGTCGTAACGTCCGATTTTCTTTAGACTGTTTTGTGCATAACATTAGGACCCGAGGACCCCCTGCTAGATTGTGACCACTGCCATGTTTAGGTAGCTCATGTTACGAGCTTCGTTTTGATATGTAGTTCGTTCGATTCCGATGCACGGTTTAGGAGAAACGACCGTTTCAAGTAACGGCGTTTCACGAACGAAACTTTTCCCCTCGCCTTACTTTCAAACATAGGTTAAAGACCAAAAAGGGTTAATTAATGTATGAAACATTTATGGTAAGTGTGTTAGGCAGTTGGTAAGACACTCGCGAAGGAATCGCTTTAAAACTCGTAAAGGTTAAATTATTAAAAATGGTGGAGCCGAGGGTACCCGAGTGACTTAAGCGAATCAGTGAGCGCAAAACAAGCGTTAGAGTCTAAGTTAGTTAAAGTATAGATTTACAAGTGACTTTGGTTTAATTCCAACTTACTTGTTGTTTATAGGTTACCAGACTCGTCCCGAGCCATTCGTAACCCCAGTCGCTCAGGCAAGTTTTCTACCCGTTATACTGTTGTTGTGATGTAAATATATGTATATGCATTATCTTGTGATATTGCATGATTGTTATTAGCAAATTTTGCGATATATTGGAGCATGCTAATATGGTATATATGCATGTCTGTTTCGTAATCTGGTTATCTATCTGTTGATTTCAATGCTTATAGTTGCATAATACCTATGCTAGAAATAAGCAAGTAGTTGCGTATACCCTTAGTATAGGGGATAAAAGGTGAACATATTTCTAAACCGGGAGTCGAAGTTCCCGAGTATATTATATATATATATTTATATATATATATATATATGGATATAGTTTTTAAAACTATGGATCGAATAAGGTTTATTCGATACCTTTATTCTATTATTTGAATATTATTTGAATATTCATTCGAGGGCTTATGACTCAGTTTATTTTATTATTTGAATATTATTTGAATATTCATTCGAGGGCTTATGACTCAGTTTATTTTATTATTTGAATATTATTTGAATATTCATTCGAGGGCTTATGACTCAGTTTATTTTATTATTTGAATATTATTTGAATATTCATTCGAGGGCTTATGACTCCTTTTATTATTTATTGAATATTATTTGAATATTCATTCGAAGGCTTATGACTCAGTTTATATTATTTATTGAATATTAATTGAATATTCATTTGAGGATCTATGACTCCGATTATTTGCTGAAATATATTCTTTATTTTATTAAAGAATAAGATGTCAATAATCAAACTTATTTTCGATTATTCAAATAAAGATAATACTTTCATATAAGTATAGCTTTGGTTAATTAATACTCGTTTCAAGTATAAATTTTAATACTTCTACTTCAATTATTTTTATAAAGATTATTCTTTATGGGAATATTATTTAATTAATAATATTCAGATATTTTCTAATATTCTGGGGACTGATTTACTTCATTAAATCAGCCTTACTCCAAACACTCTTTAAAGTATTTTCGAGTCTTCAAAATGATTTTTAAAAGTCAGAGCGGATCCCAAAACTCATTTTTATATTTAAGATCTTCCTTTTTAAAGGGGATTTAAATACTCGCTCAAAAACCTGGGGAATCCGGCTCTGTGGTGTATTTTATATTCGCAACGAGGTTGCAGATTTGGTAAATAAATTGATTACTTGCCCAACGTTCGGGAAGTAAGCCCATCTCATTGAGTCGGCATAAGCGACAGGCCGGGGTACGGTCTATTATTGTGTAAGTGGCTGGGTGGCAGTCCATCAACGCGTGAGGGGCCGGGGTACGGTCTAGCGCGAGGTCCTAATGCGGCCAGGGTGATGACCGGTGAGGAATTCATCCATCTACAGTAGAAAAGGTTACTTATTGGTATCTTTGCCTGATCAGCGAGATATCGGGTTTATGCCAAAATTCTTTTCCTTTCCAAAATTCATTGGATGTTTCAAACTCTGTTCATACTTTGCATAACAGAGGTTCCAGGAAATGTTTAAAGGGATATATATATGTGGATATATATATATATATATCGGGGCTAAATAAAGTATCTCATAACTTTTTCATTCAATAATATTTCAAAGATTGAATCTATTCAAGTCTTATCTTGTGGTCTCATCAGTGGGATGAACTTTTGAAATTGATTATAACTTGAACGGTGGTAGTTCAAGTAGTATTTGGGAATGATATAAGTGTAGTGAAGTATTTGGTAACTTCATCTTTTAAACTTATATCTAATTAATAATTGTCTTATGAATGACAAAGATTTTCAGAAAAACGTTGAGACAAGGTTAGATATATGAGATCACCTTGCAACGATATTTTTATACAGTTATACAATGGGACTTTGTGTATATTATGCATGGAAGAGGACTTCCATTACTTTGAAAAGTATATATGTATATATACTGAATATTTTGCGACTTCATCGCATTAAGATATCAAACTTGGTTCATTTCTTTTGACCAAGATTTTCATGAGTATTATGAGTAGACTCATATACTATTAATCATTATACATATTATTTTGGTGGGCTTGCCGCTCACCCTTGCTTTCTTCTTTCATCACACAACATCAGATAGATAAGATGAACAGGACCAAGCTCCCAATTCGCGATCGGATAGGAAGCGTTTCGCAGCTTCCTATAGGCATTGAAGTCACTGTAGCTGAGGTAGGGAACTACCAATAGACTAGGCTTCAACTTTTGATGTACCAGATTTATGTATATTATGAATTGTAATAATGGCAATGAAATGTAAATTTATTCAGAACCTTTTTAAGGTGTATTGACATATAATTGTGGAATAAAACGACTTGTGATTATTTTTGGATGTTCATCTCTGAGACTATAACGTGTGGTGTGTGTGTTTATTGTGGGGTCACAGTACAGAGTAGTTGAGAAATTATTAAGATTGGGCGTTAATAAGGGAAATGGAACTCGTGACAACCCGGATCCCCGACCCCGGATCTGGGGGTGTTACATATTCCTTACAAGTATAAATGGAATGCCATAAACTACCATAATGAAAATAAGGATTTTGTGACTTATATCTAACAGACTGACTCTTAACTCCTGACTTTGAAGGTAAGGAGTTTATGTTCTTATTCTTCCTGCAAAAAGAAGCCAGATGGTTAGAACTTCCACAGTTATGACACGTTTTCCTAGGAGCTTTAGGAACAGGTTTATAATCATTGCTTTTATTAACACCTTCCTTTCCATTCCTATTTTTCCTAGGTGATTTTACCTTGTTTGCATTCTTAACATCTTTCAGCTTATGCTTAAGCTGCTTCTTAGTCATCAAGCCTATGTTTACTTCAGCTGTCTTTCCCTGTTTTAGTTTGTCAGAAGTTAATCCCTTTTTAACTTTTGATTTCTCATTATCAGACTTTACAGCTACAAACTTAATAGGTTTTAACTTTGCCTTTTGCTTAACAACAACAGGCTTAATTTCTACAGTTCCTTTATCATTCCTATCCTCTCCATAACCTAAGCCCTCTTTCCAGTTTCACTACTTAACAAATTCTGAGTTGTTCTGCCAGAGTTAGTCCAAGTCCTGATAACCTCTCTTTCCTTTTCTAACTCAGTTTTTAGAGATTCATTCATTTTTATCACTTCATCCCTAACATAAAAAGCATCATCTCTATCTTTCTGAGTTTGATGGAACATAACTAACTCCTTTTCTAAGAAATCATTTCTTTTTTTAAAAGCAAGATTTTCAGAAGTTAATCTTTCACATGTTAGAGTTGGATCTCTATAACTAACAAACATGGTTTCAAGATATCTTCTCAACTCATTAATATAATCAGTATGAAAGGCATAAGTGGTTTGAGGTACCTTTGATTCAGCAGCTTCAGAACTGCTTTCAACACTTGCCTTATTAGCATTTGCCATCAAGGCATAATTCTCCTCACTTTCAGAATCTGAGGTGTCTGTCCAGCTTTTCTTCTTTGTGACAAGAGCCTTGCCTTTGTCACTCTTCACTTTTTTGCAATCAGGAGATATGTGGCCTTTCTCACCACAGTTGTAGCATTTGACATTTGTATAATCTCCTCTGTCAGACTTTCCTCCTCTGCTCTCAGATCTTCTGAAATTCTTCTTATCAGAACTTGTGCCTTTCCTGGAAAACTTATTTCCCTTCCTGAACTTTCTGTATGCAATCTTTGTGATCCCTTTCACCATAAGAGTACACAGCTTCATCATCTCTTCATCAGCATCCGTCTCAGGCAGGCTTTCAGATTCTGAGTCAACATCACTTTCAGAACTTGATGACTCAGTATCAGACTTTGTGAAAAGAGTTTTACCCTTGTCTTTCCTTGAGGTAGGTGCTTTGGGGGATTCTTCTTCAGCTTTAAGAGCAACTGTCCTTGACTTTCCTCCTTTCCTCTTGCTTCTTTGTTCCATCTCAAGTTCATAAGTCTTGAGCATTCCATAGATTTCATCAAGAGTTGTTTCATCAAGATTGTAGTTGTCTCTTATTGTTGTTGCCTTCAAATCCCAGCATTCAGGAAGAGCTAACAGGAATTTAAGGTTTGAATCTTCAAGATCATACTCCTTATCAACCAGTGACAGATCATTCAAGAGTTTGACAAATCTATCATATAAGTCAGTCAATGACTCATTAGCCTTTGAGTCAAAGTGTTCAAACTCTTGAGTGAGTATTGTCTTCCTGTTCTTCTTAATCGTATCAGTTCCCTGACACCTTGTTTCCAGGGCATCCCATATCTCCTTTGCAGTCTTGCAGTTTATTACCCTGTTTGACATTACATAATCAATGGCACTATGCAGTAAGTGTCGTACCTTAGCATCCTTAGCAATTGATGCGATATCTTCAGCAGTATAATCACTCTTCTCATTTGGTACCGTCTTTACTGCTTCACCTGCAACTGCAACCGCGAGCTTGGTTGGTTTGTGAGGTCCTTCCTTGATTCTATCAAGATATTCTGGATCGGTTGCTTCCAGAAACATGGTCATCCTCACCTTCCATATGGGGTATTCAGATGGTCTCAATATGGGAACTCTGATGGTCTCATATCGACTTTGAATTTGTGTCTTTGGAGGTTCTTCATTTTTGGTGGGCTTAGTTGGAGTTTCTGTTTCAGACATGATTGTGTTTGGATCTTAAATTGTTTGTACGCTAACAGATTGGCTCTGATACCACTTGTTAGGTCACACATACACTGTAGAGGGGGTGAATACAGTGTAAAGTACAATCAAATCGAACTTTAATAACTCAAGTAACAGAAAACAAACTTTATTGAAATAATAAACTTTGTTACAGTATGGAACTGTTACCTCTTAGTGATGAACAAATATAATGAGAGCTGCTAGGGTTACAATGAATAATATTTTCGATAATGATAACACTTATAGTGTAAACCCTATGTCTGTGTTTATATACTATACAGTTACAAGATAATTGCTAATTGATATGGAATATAATTCTGCTTCCTAAAATATATCAATCAGATATCTTTTCTTCCAAGTATTCTATTCTTCATAGAATTCCTTCTTCATGCATATCTCTTCTTATGTTTGTCTCGATCTTCTTTCCTTTAATCAGCTGTTGTCCTTATCTGAACGTCCTTCAGTACTTAAGTTCTGATATCCATCTTCTGATGATTATCTCCTGATAATATAAGTACTGATATCCTTAAGTCCTGACTTCCAGTAAGTACTGATTTATCCTGTTTAAGTAAGATCTGAAAACTAAACATAAATCATATTAGCCATGACATTATCAAATATATCTAACATAGCAGTTTTTGTCGCGTAAATCACTTTTAGTAAAATGACCATAACTTTTTATCCGTAAATCGGAATCAAGCGATTTAAGCGCCTAAACGATCCTTATAACATTTTCTATCATAATCAAGGGTTATTTTTCAATAAACTACAGTTTAAATCTCTGGGACTTTCTGCAGAAACTTAAAGTTACGATTTGTTGGTTTTAACGGAATTATGTTTACGATCGGGGTTTCGTTGACCCCCTAACTCTTAACACAACCACCAACAATCATCATTTCATCATCAACACACAAACTCCTCTCAAGAAAATCATGTTCTTGAGGCAATAACAATCAACCTTAAATCTACTTAACTAAATATCAAGATTTCATCACTACCACTTCTAAAACTAGGTTTATAACTATATACTAAATGGATCTTGAAAATGAATCTTAAATAAAGTTGGGCCAAAGATTTTTACCTTTCTTGAAAGCTTGAGATGTTTTCTTGAGGATGTGGAGTCTTGGGAGTTCTTGCTATGGTTTTTGGAACCTAAAACCACCATTGAAATCAAGAAACCAAAGAGGAGTTATTATTCATACTATTCACTAGTGACTTTCTTGATTTTATTTCACCCATCAAACCTTGATAAAAAGAGATGAAAGAATTTTCTTACCTTAGTTTGATTGTTAGGAAGCTTGAGAATTAATGGGATGATTTTACCATGGCTAGATTTTGAGATTTGAATTTGAATTCCTCCCTTCTTTCTTAAATAAAGTTGGGCCAAAGATTTTTACCTTTCTTGAAAGCTTGAGATGTTTTCTTGAGGATATGGAGTCTTGGGAGTTCTTGCTATGGTTTTTGGAACCTAAAACCACCATTGAAATCAAGAAACCAAAGAGGAGTTATTATTCATACTATTCACTAGTGACTTTCTTGATTTTATTTCACCCATCAAACCTTGATAAAAAGAGATGAAAGAATTTTCTTACCTTAGTTTGATTGTTAGGAAGCTTGAGAATTAATGGGATGATTTTACCATGGCTAGATTTTGATATTTGAATTTGAATTCCTCCCTTCTTTCTTGGAAAGCCGAATGGAAACAAGTGGGGAGAGAAGGGGGTATTTATGCTTGCTTCCTTGGGTGCTTCTAGGAAATGGGGTGGTGATATATTTCCTTTGATTTTTATTCTTCCTAGTATAGCATTCTAGGTTTATTCCTTGTTGCAAATCTTGGGGACAAATCCAAGTAGCTTGCTAGTTTACAAGCTAACTACATGTGCTAGCTTCCTTAGCATACTATTTAGCTAGCTTGCTTGATCATCCTATGGTTAGCTCACTATTTGATGAAGTAACCATGGTTAATTTCTTACCATGGTTATTTAGTGTGTTACGTTTATTTAATCCCAAGATGCTTGATGTTGCAGCTGTGGAGAAGGAACTAGATGATAAATGGAGAAAAATAGATGCTGAAATTCAACAAAAGTATAGGCCAATTCAGAAACCAGACAAAATCTTCATTCATCACTCTCACGTCAAGAAGATTTATATGGATGATATGAGTATAAATTATCTGGAAAAGGGCCAAACTTTTTGTGTAAAATTTCCAAAGGCATATCTTATCATGAAGCCTAAAAGAAACTACTCAAAGTTCTTAGACAAAAATCCTATGGATATTGTGTATGAGACACCTAGGCCAAATGAAAAGAAGCTGTTGGCTAGGTCAATTGCATTTTTCAAAGATCCAGCTGATTCAGCACTTAAAAGAAGAATTGCCAAGATTTACAGAAATGGTAAAGAAATCTGTGTGGTGAATGGACACCCTCTATTTGTAGAAGCTAAGAAGGAAGAGAAGGAAAGAATCAGGCAAGAAAAGAAGCAGGCTGCCTTAGATGCTAAGAAGATCAAATAAAAGAAGGAGCAAGTTGCTATCTTGGCCAAACTTCAAGCTATGAAGACTACAACAGAGATTTCTACACAACCATATGTAATTGCTGAACCTCAAGATCAGAAAGTGCAAGATGCACCACAACAGAGAAGAAGATTCAGATACAAGATTCCATCTAAAAGAAAATTAGACTTCAGTAATGAGGAAATGGAAGATTAAATTCCCAAAAAGTCTACAACTTCAACTTAGACTTTAAAACCCTCAGTGGTATTTGAAGAATTCAAGGTGGTGGATCCAACTTGGAATATTCATGGTGAGCCCATAATTCCAAAGGATGAGCCAGTAGATTGGGATAGTTTTCCAATTCCTGAACTAAATTTTCCTATCTTTTACAAGCCAAAGAAGACAAAGATTAGAGCAATCAAGAAAGTGAAGCTTGTGACTCTCAGATCCAAGACCCTAACAAAATCTCAACCCATAGTCAACAAGGAAGATCTCTTATACATCTGTGACATCAAGGATTTCTCTGAAATAAACCTCTATTTGGAAGAATTGGAAGAAGTAAGAGGGATTGATGCTTACAGACATCTTCCTGAAAGACTAGTGTTTAAGTACAAGGGAGGGAAAGAGATCACATGGCCACTTCACAGGATTCTTCAAGAAAGCCAATCTGTACTGATAAAGGTCTATTCATCCTTTAAGAAGAACTTTGGATTTAATGTGACTGCAAGGAGGATAGTCCTTAAGAAAATAGAGGAGCTAAGGAGCAATAGATCCAAAGATGCACTTCCAAAAACTCTGTCTATTCCCTTTACATGAAAGAGAGTTCATCTGAGGCCTTATTGGCTGATGGAATTCATGGAAGGGAGTTAAAAGATTCTTCATACTAGATGACCAACTGAGTATCTCTAGAAATGAGACTCTTTTGTAAATGCAAGAAATGTTGGATTTATCTGAAGCTGATGAACTTGAATTCCAAAGACAACTTCAAAATCAGATAGAAGAGAACAACAGGAGGCTTGGGAAGAAATCCAGACAATCAAGGAAATAAACTTATCTGCTCAGACTAGAGGAGCACCTTGATAATGATTGTGAGCAACTTCTTTGTATACTTTGATTTGTTCAATTTTCAGTAAATATTGCAGCACTTATCAGTTTTATCTACTACTTTTCAATCTGTATCATTAGGGTGTTTTGTTATCATCAAGTTTCTCTTAATTTATGGTTACAATTCCAGTAGACATAAATTGGGGGAGATTGTTAGGAATATGTTGTGAACTTGATGATAAATTAAATAAAACACCTTAGTAGATTTAACTTAGTGAATTTTGTAGCACTCGATGGATGATCAAATATAGTTCCGACAGATGATTTAATATAGTCCTGACGGATGACAATTTGACATCCACCGGGTGAGTAGCTTATGTAACAAATAAGTATTGTAGCACATTTCTGCAAACAACTTTGTGTAGATTTTGTAGGAGTATATGAGTCATGTTGAATGCTAATGGATATGCATAATAGGTTGATTAATTGTAAATATGAGATGTCTTGTAATTTTGTATAAGTGAAATGGTGTCAAGTGACAAATAGCTACCCGACGGATGATCAACAAAGCTACCCGACGGATGAACAACAAAGCTACCCGACGGATGACAAGCATATACCTGACGGATGATCAAATTTAAATATTTGTTGATAGTGACAACACAGTCACATGTGTCGAGTGTTTGCAAAAGGAATATGGCAGTCTGTTAAGCAGGAAATTGAGAACAAGGAAGTATTACCAATTCCATGCAATTGTGAAGATATTCAAAGATGCTGGAATAGAGTAGTGAAGTAGCATGGAGTTAGACTAGATATGTTTTATCTTATTATCTTGTCCTATTGTCATGTAAACTTGGTGATATATAAACCAAGTGTAGCAAGTAGAGAAATAATTGAACTAAGAACATACATTTTCAGAGAAAAATTTTCAAGATGTACTCTATAGCATTTCTTTATAAATTTGGTTTTTCAAACTTGTAAGCAGCTGTGAGCTATTCAAAGCTTTACAGGGTTCTCATTCGATATATATATATATATATGGTGGATACATTCAAATCCACCAGAAAGTTTTAAAACTTGTATTTTATTACTTACTGTTTTGATTTATATAATTCTTTCATTCCGCACTCTACAAATCCAATACTGTTATATATTTATCAAGTTAGAATAGTTTTAAAATCTTGAAAAAGTAGCCAGAATTACATGCAACCCCCCTTCTGTAATTCTTGTTGTATTGTTAGGTAATAACAAGTATATAGAGAACTGAGTTCTCGATAAGTCTAACTGACTTATCGACAAGTCATTTTAAGACTTCTCGAGTGAGTTCTCGATAATTCAATTTACTGACTTCTCGAGTGACTTCTCGATAAACTTTATTATGACTTATTGATAAGTCATAGTAGAGTTCTCTACAAGTGATAACTTACAGAGTTCTCTACAAGTATAATTTCTAGACTTATAGATAACTCAGAACTAAAATAATTTAATCCAATAAATTATTTTGGTAAAATACTTTTGGAAATATTATTCTGATTTTACTTTGATTTATTCAAGTAAGAATTAGAATCAAATTCAGTCCATTTTGGACAAACTGGGTATTTATTTGACATCTCGATAAGCTTATTTTTAGTTCTCTACAAGAATAAATAAAATGACTTATCGATATATTTCTCATATTTCAAAATGACTTGTCGATAGAGTAATTCCAAACGTCTATTTTTGAGTTCTCGACAAGTCATCTGCTTTTACTATAAAACCCAGAAATCTCGATACATATATACTTACGCCTTCGAGAACTCTTAGTGACCTATCTTTTCAATCTAAAAAGATTTCTCTCTCATTTTTAATTCTTTCTCTTTAATTTTTCTTACCCACTAAACTTCATACTCATAACAATGGCAGCAAACAATATTGTACCCTTCATCTCAAAGGAGACTAACTTTCCTGCATTCTTAGATACAAACCAAGCTCCTCAAACTTCCAAAAGTTTTGTCAAGTTCTTGTCTAAGACTTACTTTGTAGGGGCTCTCACTGCTAATCATGTGCTTTACATGGATGTGTTAGGGGATTTTTGGAACACAGCAGTAACAAGGACAATTGTGCATGAGAACCAGGCTATATCAATTGTAATAAACTGCACAATAAAGGGCCAACAGGTGGAGATCTTTGAGGATGATGTCAATATGGCATTAGGAATACCTAATGACAAGCTGGTGGAGGCTCCAACTCAGGATGAGTTGTATAAATTCATGGACTTCATCAACTATTCTGAGAAGATCAATTTGTCAAGCATGAACAAGAAGCACCTGGGGAGAGAATGGTCCTTCCTATTTTAAAGACTCGAAAACACTTTAAAGAGTGTTTGGAGAAATGCTGATTTAATAAAGCAAATCAGTCCCAATATATTAGAAAATATCTGAATATTATTATTTAAATAATATTCCCATAAAGAATAATCTTTATACAAATAATTGAGGTAGAAGTTGTAAAACTTATACTTGAAATGGGTATTAAATAACCAAAGATATACTTATACGAAAGTACTATCTTTATTTGAATAATCAAAGATAAGTTTGATTATCGACACCTTATTCTTTAATAAAATAAAGTATATCTTAGCAAATAGTCGGAGTCATAGGTCCTCAAATAAATATTCAAATAATATTCATTAAATAATATAAACTGAGTCATAAGCCCTCGAATGAATATTCAAATAATATTCAATTAATAAAATAAAAGGAGTCATAAGTCATCGAATGAATATTCAAGTAATATTCATTAAATAATATAAACTTATCGAATAAACCTTATTCGATTAATAGTTTTAAAAACTATTCATATATATATATATATATATATATTATACTCGGGAGCCTCGCCTCCCGGTTTTAGAAAAAAGTTCACCTTTTGCTCCCCTATACTAAGGGTATACTCAAATACCGCTTATCTCTAGCATAGGTATTATGCAACTAGTAAGCATTTGAACCAACAGATATATAAATCAAGAATACGAAACAGGCATGCATATATACCATATCACATGCTCCAATATATCGCAAGAATTTGCTAATAACAAATATGCATTTATCACAAGATCATGCATATACACATATACATCACAACAACAGTTATACGGGTAGAAAACTTGCCTGAGCGACTGGGGGTTATAAATGGCTTGGGGTGAGTCTGGTAACCTATAAACAACATATAAGTTGGAATTAAACCAAAGTCACTTGTAAATCTATACTTTAACCAAATTAGACTCTAACGCTCGCTTTGCGCTTACTGATTCTCTTAAGTCGCTCGAGTACCCTCGGCTCCACCATTTTTAATAAATTAAACATTAAGGGTTTTAAGGAGATTCTTTCGCGAGTACCTTACCAACTGCCTAATCCACTTTACATAAATGTTTCATACCCCAATTTGTCCTTTAAGTCTTTAACCTATGTTTCAAAGTAAGGCGAGGGGTAATGGTTCGTTCGCGAAATGTCGTTACTTAAAACGGCCGTTTCTCCTAAACCGTACATCGGAATCAAACGAACCACATATCAAAACGAAGCTCGTAACATGAACTATCTAATAATGACAATGGTCAAAACCTAGCAGGGATTTCTCGGGTCCTAATGTTAAGAACAAAACAGCCTAAGTCAATCGGACATTACGAAGGCTATGTTTACGCGATTTCCCAAATTTAAAACACTCCAATTCAACCCACAATCAATCCACAATCACAACCCAATCAAAACTCCATCCATACTACATCATAACAGCCCCAACAACTCAACATCAACAATTTATACTTATTCTTAAACTTGAATTTAACTACACTTACGTTCATTAATCAACAATCCAAGAACTACCACTCCAAAAACTTCACAAAATCAACTAATCTCTACATTTACAACTAGCAAACCTCTCATGAATTATAACAACAAAACTAAACCTAATTACTCAAATAAAGTTAGGGTTTGGAGGGGTTATACCTTCCTTGGAGAGTGGAGAATCAAGAGAATGGCTTGGAATCACCCTTAAAGTCCTTATCCAAGCTTAATCTAAACAAAACTTCAAGAACAAAAAATTTAGTTCTTGAAAAACACTATTCACCATCTTCTTCCATGAATTTTAGGAAGAGATTGTGGATGATTTAGGAGCTCAAACTTATAGGATATTCATAACTATGCATAAGGAGTCTTAGATAATTACCTTGTAATTTAACAAAGCTTGGAACTATGATTTTGACTTTCTTGCTTTGGAAAAGAAGAAGAAGCCGAGAGCAAGGTGAAGAAAATGAAATGATCTTTGTGTTTTGGGTGAAATGATTGTTGGTTGGTTGTTTTTCGCTTGATTTTGGTTAATTACCTTTTTAACCATGAACTTTTTGTGGTTTTAAATCAACCACACCTCCTTCCCCCTTATGTCCTGCTTATGTCACCTTGTTATGTCATCATCCCTTACTTGCCCTCTTCTCATTGGTTTGATGACATCATCCCCTCTAATCTCTTTGATTAGCTTTTAATTATTTGGCTAATGACCGCTGATCTGTTATACGGTTCGCTTAACTTTCGTTTTCGTTTATCGCTTGAGGGATCATACCCGGGATCTTATTACTTAGGTTTCCTTAACCTTTCTCAATACATTATTTTCCTTTTTATGATCCTCTCTTATAATCCTTGAATTTAAATCATTTTTATTCTGTTACCTTATACTCAATTCTTTCTGTATCTGGTAGATTTCTGGGAAAAATCAAAGTGTTTGGATTTGGATTCTGACGATCTTTACATACACTTATATACCGCATAGAGTACTAATAATATCCCAGAAGATCAATAAAAGAACCTCTACATAGTGTGGCATGAAAAGTTTTCTTATTCAGCAAAATACTATTCATAAGGGTTTCAAAAATTCCAAAAATTGGGGTTATTACTGTCTCCCCCCTTAAAAGGATTCCATCCCGGAATCAGATAGAAAATGAGTAGGGATACTTTCTTAGCATTGCACTTTCTAACTCTTACATAATTTTCCCACATTGTGGTTCTACCATCAAACTCTGACTAGTTTGATAACTCTTCTCCTAAGCATTTGTCCATTTTTGATCTATAACCCTTCCTGGTTGCTCCATGTAGGTTACGTCTGGTTGCATGTCTATGCACTCATATGCCCCTATTTGTCTGGCATCCGAATTACACTTCCTTAACATTGATATGTGGAAGACGTTATGAACTTACTACATGTTCGGGGCTAGGGGTAGCTCATATGCTAACTTCCCAATACGTCTTAATACCTCAAAGGGTCCAACCATTCATAGGCTTAGCTTTCCTTTCTTTTTGAACCACATCAATCCTTTTCAAGGGATACCTTTAACATTACTAGGTCCCCTATTTCCTATTCTTTGTCCTTTCGTGTCAAATTAACATATTTCTCATGTCCATCTTGGGCTACTACCAGCCGTCCTCTGATTAGATCTATCATATCCTTGGTCCTTTGGACCACTGCTGGTCCGAGCATCTTGCGCTCTACCACTTCATCCTAACATAAGGGAGATCGACATTGTATTCCCTCAAGGATCTCATAAGGCGACATCTCGATGCCTGACATAAGATCTATTATCGTGAGAAAACTCAATCCGCGTTAAGTGATCATTCCAAATTCTCTCAAGTCTATTGCACAGACTCTCATTATAGCTTTTAGCATTAGAGCTTTTGCTTCTCAATACCCATTCTTTTCCAGTTCGTAATCGCTACTACCTTCCGTTCCTAATATTATACTGGTTATACTTTTGCTCGTTAGCGTTCTATAACCTTTTAATAACCACGTCAACCTTAGTATCACTAACGCGTTAGAATCGGAATACCATCGTACTGATACTACTTCCTTTAGCTGCTTCCATCTTCGAAAGCTTGATCCATCATATAGAAGTAAAGGAATTTGTTGAGAGATCACTATGATCATGAACACTTGTTCTATTACATAGTTAGTACAGAAGGTGGCCAGCCTTTAGCACTTGACAAGCAATTAAACGACATGTGGTATCCTACTAGGCTTTTATCACACAGATAGATAGTCATTCGGCAATACCTCCCCTTCTGGAAGGGTTGTTCTTCTCAGCTTACATGAAATGAAAAGAAGAGAAAAGAACGAACTGAAGAGAATTGTATATATGTGAAAAATATTGCCATAAAATATCTGGCTTGGAATCTACCTCTGAACTATAGAGGTTTGTCATAGGAGAACAAAACATATATGTATTTATATCAACATCAAGTATTATAGCATCGTATTTTACATGCCTAAATATTTTTGCTATTTCGTCCATCATTCTATGGACCCATGCTCTTCCTCGAGCTTATACATAATCACCTTTGAAACTCCCTCGACATCGAAAATCGAATCTGGGATCTCATTCTAGACACCATCGTTACTAGAATTCTATGCTTGTATCGCAACCTTCCTCGTATAGTAATACGACTCTCTATTGATAAGAAGGAATAAATATTCAATAGGTAGATAATCTACTTAACCAGTATATTCAACGATAACTTATACATCACCACAACCCGATTAGGGGTACCCAATCTCAACATCCATTACACTACAACTCTCACTCTTGTAATCGGCTCATTATTCAAAGAATCGTTGCTGCATTACTATGGTCCACCACTGACCTACTGTCGTCATTCATTTTCCTTGGAATCTTAATAGCTAACCATACGGAGTCCATACCTATCGTATCAAATTCTTCTAAGGAGTTAACATAGTTACCATTTATAATTCATGAAGAACACTCCAGATCCTGACATACTATCATGACATGAAGCAGATAAAATTGCAGAAGAGTTTCAATCAAAGCAACGATAGCAGGTTAATACCATTCTTAATCATATGCCTTCAATAGAAGACTTAACTCAAAGGTTCGTCTAGTCCTTTTTGAAACATGGTCCTGGCTTATCTCAAGATAGTACCTTCTGAGATAGATAGCCCGCTCATGGTGATTACACGAATTAAACATTTACCAACTACTATTACGGTTGGGTATTGCACAGTCATCAGAAGGAATGTCAATCTTCCAAACCATAATACAACCTTCACAGCTTTAACTATCATCACTGTATTCCTTTGGCACAAGCGCCTATAATTATCCTCGTACCTTTAAAGTGTCGGCCACCTCTTTGGCCTTTCCTGATAGTAAATTTTCCTTACAGTCAATGTCATTTTAACCACCTCCAAATAAATTTTCTACCTCATTTCAATCACTGCTTATGTGAAGATGTTTTCCTTAAAATCTGATGAGTAAAAAAAAATATCACCATTTTTCGATAAGTTATTGCCTCAGTCTTTAGAGGTTAATCACTGTCACGACTGACTCTCAATCATACTTAGAACATCTTTTATCTTAGGTCCTAATTTCCCTGAACAATTTCGACCTTTACTGGTTCGATCCATACTTTCTCGTGGTTTAACACGTGCCCCACTTGGCATCATTTATAATTACGTCATATTTCCTTTATTAGTATTTCTATTCTTGAGAATTTTGAATATTACCTTTCTCCTTGTAAAACCTCTAAGGTTATCCTTGAATCGTTCCTCCTATATTCCCTAGATACAGGCATATCAAAATACCATTTACTAATACTAGAACCATTGTCTATGTACTTCTGAAAAATTTCTTTACTGATCTTTAAAGGTTGTTGTTACCTTGATCCTTTCCAATTCATACTTGTCAAAACTCATGATGTCCCTATTAAGGGTGAAATGCCAACCTTTATGCATTCCCCTAGGATTCGTTTTAAGTTACCGATGTTCTATCCTTAATTCCACCTTTAAAAAGGTACATGCATCCTTCCATGGATAAATCAAGTCATATATCCCTGATGAGGGTGTCTTTATTCAATCATTCCCACCTCGATAGTATATGCCTAATTTCATAATAATATCCTTATCCAAAATGAGGTCAATCCTTATGGCCTCCAAAAGACAATAACGGTTATCCACTTTTCTTGCCTGATTCGGTAATGATAACAAGGATGTTCTGGAAGATATTGGTCGTGTTCAATGTGAACTTCTTCTTAATAAATTCCTTATTTACTTTTGTTGTTTATCTCAACAGTCATCTCAATGTTGGGATATCTTTCATACCTGGCGTCTCCCTTTCTAGGTATCAAGCCACCGGTCTTACACTTCATATTCTTGAAGGTCACTTCATTCATCCAATTTTCCTAATTTCTTACTTTCCTGACTCCTCAGTCCATCCGCGTTTCCTTATTAATCAATCGATCTATCTCAAAGTTTCATCGAATACTGTCAACTTCAAGGGAATTAACTATACGTATCGCTTACGCCTTCAAACCTTGAATTTATCTCATGATCTGTCACCATCGCGCTGATGATGACACACTTCTCTATATTTATTGCAAGGGTTTCTTAGGGTTTCCCATACCTAACTCCCTTATCACTTCTCAACTCTATTTCCTTTATATCCCTTTATATTTCTACCCTTTTCAGTCTTTTATTTTCGTTTCCATTACAACCATTACATGAACCAACAAAATATAAGCATTGATTTCAAACATCCCGTCATTCTAGATTCGTGTCCTCAGAACGAATCTTGACAACTTTTACAACTTAAATTCATAATTCATCATACTTGTCCGCTTTTGTTCTGGCTCTAAAGTTTTTATACTACCTTCATAACCTTGGGAGTTACTTTCCCGAAAACAATTGACTGAATGTTAATCAGTTTATTCTAACCTCTGGCTCCATGCCTTTCTTGGTCTTTCACCAGCGGGTGGCCTCTCTCTTAGGAGGGTAAGTGACAAAACAGTCTTTTGTGATTCGTTAATCATTTAGAATCTCAAATGATTCCTATATTTCCTTTAGCCAGGCTCTTGCCTCGACTGGGTTCGCTTGTTCCTTGGAACTCCGAGAGCTTAGTGACTTAAAGGTCCTGAAAGAATTTCCCACCGCAATGTCCCTTCAGGGTGGTGGTTGGGGATAATAGTCTAAGTTCTCTTTAGACAGGTCCATGAATTGCCGTATAGGAGTACCGTCTCAGGTGTCCTTTCCTTACTCGACTTTCTGTTTCCTTAGTATGAAATGTTTCATCCTTCTCCCATACTTGGGGTTATCTTATACGTTAAAATCCTTATTTTCCACTTCATTATATTATGGGCTCCTCCTTTCTTAATGGCAACCTCCCTGACTATCACATTCGGGGTTTGCCCTAAATCTTATTCCTCGAGCTATGGATTTCGTCTAAGATCCAGTCCTTATGCTCTTAAACGTTTGGAACCCAAATTCTGTAAGAATACCTCATTATTCCTTTATCATCTTTCTCGGTATTAATCTTTTCTCCAGTCATTGGCTCTATGCCTTCATTCATCACTTTTTCTTGGCACAATATGATTTTATTTTCCCATAATTCGGGCTGCATTACAATCTCAAACAGCCTTTCAGTACCGGCTCCGGTTACCTTCACTTCTATTTTTATTTTCTCAAAATCTCTTATCAACTCTTCCGATGACATTATCATCTTGAGTCTCTCCTTTTTACTAAGGGCATCAGCCACCACATTGGCTTTCCCCGAATGATAAAGAATCTCCCAATCATAATTCTTGATTAGCTCTAACCACCTCCTCTGGCATATGCTGAGCTCTTTCTACGCGAAAATGCACTAGAGCACTTATGGCTTGTGTAAATCTCGCACTTCTCTCTATACAAGTAGTGCCTCCAATCTTTAGGGCAAAACTATTGCCACGAGCCCAAGCTCATGGGTGGGGATATCGAACTTTATATTCCCTTAATTATCTTGACGCGTACGCGTTTACCTTGCTGTGCTATATAAGAAGCACCCTAATTCCTTATGCGAAGCGTCACTACAATTCACAAAATCTCCTTTTTCATCCGGCAACGCCAACATAGGGGCCGCCACCAACCTTTGCTTTAGTTGTTAAAAGCTTTTCTCGTATTTCTCAGTCAATTCAAACTTCTTAGTCTTACGAGTAAGCCGCGTCAAAGGGGCTACTATCTTTACAAACTTGAACGAACCTCCGGTAGTGACCGGCTAATCCTACCTCTGGTAGTTTCCCTAATCATGGTCATCAATTCCTCAGTGGTCCTCTATTCATTCTTGTTAGGATCCTCCATGGAATCCTCCTTAGCCACAATCCCTTATAGGACAACATCCTCAACCGCTACATCCTCAATATGAACATCATCTGGTCCTGCGTTAGGACGCTCTATCAGATCCACAATCCGATCTCCAATTAGTAATAAAACATCCTCATGCTGATGCTTTTGAACCTCAGGGTTCGGTGCCCCGCTGCCCTATACGAGAACGAACTATGTTACTATCACTATATTTATAAGGGTTCCCATAAGGGTTTTAACTGTCAGTACTATGTTAGGTAGTCCGACTATGAACTTGGCAAGAGTTCTTATTATCATAGTGAACTTATTATATTAACGTCACATCATCTCTGAGGTTTATAACGCTTGGTTCTGATACCATTTCTGTAACACCCCCAAATCCGGGGTCGGGGATCCGGGTTGTCACGAGTTCCATTTCCCTTAATAACACCCAATCTTAATAAATAATCAACTATCCTGTACTGTGACCCCACCATAAACACACACACCACAAGTTATAGTCTCAGAGATGAATATTCAAAAATAATCACAAGTCGTTTTATTCCACAATTATATGCCAATACACCTTAAAAGGGTTTCTGAATAAATTTACATTTCTTTGTCATTATTACAATTCATAAATATACATAAATCTGGTTCATCAATAGTTGAAAACCTAGCTTATTGGTAGCTCCTACCTCAGCTACGGCGGCATCAATGCTTCTAGAAAACTGCGGAACATTTTCTAACCGCTTGGGAATTGGAAGCTTGGTCCTGTTCATCTTGTCTAGCTAATGTTGTGTGATGAAAGAAGAAAGCAAGGGTGAGCAACAAGCCCACCAAAATAATATGTATAATGATTTACAATATATGAGCATTCTCATAGTACTCATGAAAGTCCTGGTCAAGAAGAAATAAACCAAGTTGATATCTTAACGCGACCAAGTCGCAAAATATTCAGTATATATACATATATAGTTTTCACAATCTTTGAAATCCTCTGACATGTATAATATACACAGAGTTCCAGTTTATAACTGTATAAAAATATCGTTGCAAGGTGATCTCATATATCCAACCTTGTCTCAACGTTTTTCTGAAAATCTTTGTCATGCATAAGATAATCATTAACTAGATATAAGTTTAAAAGATGAAGTTACAAGATACTCCAATATACTTATATATTTTCCGACTACTACTTGAACTGCCACCGTTCAAGTTATAATTAGTTTCAAAAGTTCATCACACTGATGATGTTATGAATAAAAAACTAAGGTTATTATTTGCTATATTTATTACTAAGATTCGAGAGCTCAAGGCCTTTAATGGCTGCTCTCGTGTTTCGTGGCTCGATCTGCCTTTACGAGATGCCTACGTATCTCTGTGAATTAGAGAATCAAGCCAAAAAATGTAGTTCTGATTGGTGGGGGTGAGACCCCTTATATAGATGTTGGGAGTCCTTGAATTGGACTTGGTATAGGGGACTTGGTGGGCAAGTCTCATAATTAGAATGGACTTCGGAGTCCTAGATAGTAGGAAACTGATTCCTTATCCTTTTAGGTCCCCTTGAGGCTAATCTCTAAGGACTTATATCCTTATCGGGACTCTTCTCAAAATCTGATTTTTCCCTTATTAATTAATTATGAAATTAATTAATAATCAGGGCTTTTGGGCCTTTTTTATTCCATCAGGCCTGATCTGGTCCATCAGGCTTAACCTTTCTGGTCTGAGTATCATATATCTTTTTATTGGGCCTAGCAGCCCACATCTTGTACAATTAATGCAGTATTTAATTATACAATCATAATTTATTTATCCCTATCATTTGCCCCCCAACTTTTGGGAAACATTGATTAGGTTTCGCAGAAGTTAAGTCTATTCGTTCCTTTACAGGGTTTCGTTTTTCCGTAAAGTGTGGAGCGACCTACACATTTACAATGAATTTTTCCTTTTATTCAGGAATTATCTTAATTTCCAGGAATTTTTCCCTTATTTCCGGGATTTTTCCCTAATTTTTTGGATTTTTCCCTAATTTTCTGGGATTTTCCCTAATTTTCTGGGATTTTTCCCTTAATTTTCTTGGATTTTCCCTAATTTTCTGGGATTTTTCCCTAATTTTCTGGATTTTTCCCTAATTTTCTGGGATTTTCCCTAATTTTCTGGGATTTTTCCCTTAATTTTCTGGGATTTTCCCTAATTTTCTGGGATTTTCCGTAATTTTCTGGATTTTTCAGATTTCCAGCTCTTTTTCGACCAGGATCCTAGTCGAAATTTCGACCTGGATCCTAGTCGAAAATAGGGGCCAGCCTTGCCATCCTAGTCGAAGGAATTCGACTAGGATCCACGACCTGGAATTCGACCAGGATCCTAGTCAAAATTTTGACCTGGATCTAGGACCTGGAATTCGACCAGGATCCTAGTCAAAAATTCGACCTGGATCTAGGTCGAAAATTCCACCCCCTTTTTTTTAGCTTCTTGTCATGAGCCTATCGACTAGGATTCTAGTCGATATTTCGACCTGAATCCTGTTCGAAAATTCTTTGATTTTCTTGCTTCCTGGTCGAAGGATTTCGACTAGGATCCACGACCTGGAATTCGACCAGGATCCTAGTCGAACTTCGACCTGGGTTTTTAATCCCCATTTTTTGAAAGATGCTTGGTTTATTCGACCTCATTCCTGGTCGAAGCTTCGACCTCAATTCAGTCCCGTTATTCCAGCTATTTTCGGGTGTCTGCTCGAAAGATTTCGGCAGGATTCACGACCTGAAATTCGACCTGGATTCTGGTCTTTTTTACCCGTTATTTTCGGGTGTCTGCTCGAAAGATTTCGGGCAGGATTCACGACCTGGTTCCTGGTCTTCCACTAGCCTTCTTTATTTAGCTTTAATTTAGGGTATTGTATTTTCCAAATCCTAATTGGATTTGGGCCTGGCCTTTTTGTTGGGCCTTATTAAATTTTACTGAGCCTCTATTATTGGGCTTTTCAAATCTTATTTGGCCTCTTTTATTGGGCCTTTTCAAATCTTATTGGGCCTCTTTTATTGGGCCTTTTCAAATCTTATTGGGCCTTTTTTATTGATCTGGACTTAATACGCCCTGTTTAGAATGCTCTAGAATTCCTAGGAATATTCTGGAATATTCTTTTTTCTGGGCTTTTTCCTATGGGCTTTTGTTCTCAATGGGCTTTTCGTCCCTTCAACTTCCTTTTCCTCTTATATAAAGGAATGAGGAAAGGCTATTACTCCTCACTTTCTCATTTCTTAGTTTTCTTCTTTATCTTCCTGCTAAGATTCTCAGAGGAATAACAGCAAGTCGGAGCTCAAAGCCTTTTTCAGGAGCGCTTCTTCAGGTAAGATTCCTCTCTTTGCTTTTCGTGTCTATTTTTCCATTGTGTGCCATTTTAAGGTAGCCTATTTACGTGCCCCTTACTTTTTTCAGATGGCTGACAAAAGAATGACTCGCTTGGCCAAGATGAACGTGGCTAGAAAGTCCAACGATTTTCCTATTCGATCGAGGTATACTTCCTTAATCGACATGATCAACACTCGAGGGGACGAGTATCTGTCTGATGCGCATCTGGATGCGCACGATCATATTAGTGCTTTACGGGATCCCAAGGAGCTGGAAAAGTTGAGCAGCTGCTTCAAAATCAAGGAGCCTTTTAAGCTGGTTCTTGCGGGTCCGGCCGACAAGGCCTGTCAGTGGAAGAAGGACGCGCTATGCGTCTATAGGGATACTCTAAGGGCAGGTATTAGACTCCCTTTTCATCCATTCATTCCTTTGCTACTGGCTGATGTGGGCATCAGCCCTTGCCAACTTCCCCCTAATTCCTGGAGGTTGATTCTGTGCTATCTGTCGCAATGCGCCAAGCACAACGTCCCCACATCTGTTGCTGTCTTCAGGAAGATTTTTCAGTTCAAAAACAGCCCTGATAAAAGTCCGGGTTGGGTTTCTATCAACCAGCGCCCCACTATCCCCCATATCGTGAATGGGAAGTCCATCCCTGACAACAACTTGGGGTGGAAAAAAGATTTTTTGTTTGTTATTTGGGAAGGTGGAGATTGGGGCTCCCTGTTTCGATCATCCTTTGGGCTGGCCGTGGACGGGAGCCCAAATGACATAACTTTGTCTGAGGAGGAGGCTAGAGGTTTCAACCTCCTTACGCAAGACAACGGTACTTCCCATTTTTGGGACCTTATCCGGGAGACCGTCCTGGTAGAACGCGGCCTTTCGCCCGTTAATAAGAAAAGTAAGTTCCCTTTCTTACCTCCTTATTTCCTGTACTTTTATTTCATTGGTTTTCAACTGACTTTGTTTGTTGCAGTGGCTGAGAAGATTGAGGAGGCTACTAAGCCTAAGGACCTGGAGACAACCAGGATGAAGAGGGCTGGGAAGGTCTTTAAAGACCCTCGACTTGGTGATCGCTTCCCTGAGTTCCTCCTTCAGGCAATGGAGCCAAGCGAGGAAGGCCCCAGCCAAGTTTTGCGCACCAAGCAGAGGCCAGGGGCCTATTTTCAACCTGCCTGGGGGATCCGGGGCAAGGACTCAATCGTGGGCAGCACGGCGCTGTCCAAGGAATGGTCTAAGCATTCCATCTCCCCGGTGGACTATCAAGATTTTGTCCTTCAACAGGACTTAGAGGGGAATGAGCTATTTGGAGCCCAGGCTCTGGCGACGGTACGTCCTTTACTTATGCCCTTCGTACTTATCTTTCCATGTTTCTTTTCTGAACTTTCGCTGTTTCTCTTGCAGGCTAACGCCCATTTCCAGGGGGCAATTCACCAAGCTAAATCTTGGAAGGTTGGCCTGGAAGATGCCAACAAGAAGTTGGAAGAGGCCAACCAAAAAATAGAGGCCCTTGAAGCTCAACTGGCCTCTTCCACTTCTGACCTGGAGACGGCCCGGGCCGAAAATGTCATTCTGAAGGCGCAGAAGGACAAAGCCTTTGATGGCTGGATGGACACCCAAGAATTCAAGGACTTGATGGTGGAGCATGATGCCCTTCTTCACCCAGTTAGCTATAAAGAGGGCTGGGATGCTGCTGTGGAGGCCATCCAGGATGAGTTTCCCGAGGTCCTTGAGCAGTCTCCCTTTCCTTGCCCTGTGCGGGTTCCAGAGCTTGGAGGGGTTACTGAGAAGCTTGCTGTTATGATCAAGGACGGAGAGGAGGAAGATTCTTCCGAAGAGGAGTTTGAGCCTGTCGCTAAGAAGGCCAGGGTGGAAGAGCCTCCAAAAGCAACGCCTCAACAGCCAGCATCTCCTGCAGAGGGAACTTCTACAGGGACTTCGGAGGGGACAACCGAGACGTCCGAAGGAACGACCGAGACTTCCGAGGAGACTTCAGATAGTGGTTCTGAGGAATCTCAGCCTTCCAAGGCCTAACTTTTTGTATATCTTCTTTTTGAACTTCATTCATATCTAAACTTGTCACCCTTCGGGGTTATATTTCATATGTTGCTTTTCTTCTTTCTGTTTTAACTTTACAATCTTAATACGCATTTGAACTTTAAACATCCTTAGATAGAAATAATTTCAAACTCTTTAATATGAAGTCTGGTTTTCCAAAACCTTACACAGCATGGGTTCGACCCTAATCAACAATAACTAGACAGTGTAAATTCTACTGGAATATAAAATCCTACGCAAGCAAAGCTTCAAGGTGCTTTTAAACCTACTTGTCACAATGACAAGTGAGAATCGTACTTCGCCTATCTTACACGTAGTAAACCTTCAGGTTTTGTGCGTGTCAGGTCCTCGGGACTTCAAAACCTTCCATAGTTTCCAGCTTGTAGGTTCCTCTACCCTGAACGCTCTTGACTCTGTACGGCCCTTCCCAATTCGGGGCAAGCTTTCCTTTCTGTCCGACACCAGAAGCCTCTATTTTTCTCAAGACTAGATCACCTTGTTTGAAAAATCTTTCTTTAACCCTTAGGTTGTAATAGAATGAAGCCTTTTTCTGATATTCTACTATCTTTGCATGTGCCTCATCTCGCACTTCATCAATTAGATCAAGGGCTAACCTCTGCCCTTCCTCATTTTCTACAGCATTGAAAGCCTGAATCCTTGGAGAGGAATGTGATATCTCCACAGCATTGAATGTGATATCGCACTTGAGGATTCGTACCTTGAATAATCGAGGGAGTTGTCCCTTGTGGTTGAGGTTGAGTTCCCCCTATCTGGGCATCCCCCTGAGTAGATGCATAAGTCGAATGGGGCGGAACCTCCACGGTTGACGAAATCACCTGAGTTGTCCCTGATGGTGTTCCTTCCTCCAGAGCTCCAATTGTTCTCCGTGTTCTCGCCATGGTTGTTGTTGTGCTTTCCCACAGACGGCGCCAAATATTATGGATAAAAAACTAAGGTTATTATTTGCTGTATTTATTACTAAGATTCGGGAGCTCAAGGCCTTTAATGGCTGCTCTCGTGTTTCGTGGCTCGATCTGCCTTTACGAGATGCCTACGTATCTCTGTGAATTAGAGAATCAAGCCAAAAAACGTAGTTCTGATTGGTGGGGGTGAGACCCCTTATATAGATGTTGGGAGTCCTTGAATTGGACTTGGTATAGGGGACTTGGTGGGCAAGTCTCATAATTAGAATGGACTTTGGAGTCCTAGATAGTAGGAAACTGATTCCTTATCCTTTTAGGTCCCCTTGAGGCTAATCTCTAAGGACTTATATCCTTATCGGGACTCTTCTCAAAATCTGATTTTTCCCTTATTAATTAATTACGAAATTAATTAATAATCAGGGCTTTTGGGCCTTTTTTATTCCATCAGGCCTGATCTGGTCCATCAGGCTTAACCTTTCTGGTCTGAGTATCATATATCTTTTTATTGGGCCTAGCAGCCCACAGCTTGTACAATTAATGCAGTATTTAATTATACAATCATAATTTATTTATCCCTATCAGATGAGACTACAAGATAAGACTTGAATAGATTCAATCTTTGAAATATCATTAAATGAAATGAAGTTATGATATACTTCATTAAGTCCCGATATATATATCCACATATATATATCTCTTTATACATTTCCTGAAAACCTCTGTCATGTAAAGTATGAACAGAGTTTGTAACATCCAATGAATTTTTGGAAAGGAAAAGAATTGTGGCATAAACCCGGTATCTTGCTAATCAGGCAAAGATACCAATAAGTAACCTTTTCTACTAGTAGATGGACGAATTCCCCACTGGTCATCACCCTGGTCGCAATAGGACCTTATGCTGGACTGCCACTCAGCCACTTATGCATTTGATGGACTCCCACTGAGCCACTTACACTATCATGGACGCCCACTGAGCCCATGTTGCTTATGCCGACTCGATAGATGGACTTACTTCCCGAACTTTGGGTAAGTAATCAATTCATTTACCAAAACCGCAACCTTGTTGCGAATATAAAATACACCACAGAGCCGGATCCCTCTGATTTTGAGCGAGTATTTAAATTCCCTTTAAAAAGGAAGATCTTAAATATATAAAAATGAGTTTTAGAAAAATATATTATACTCGGGAGCCTCGCCTCCCGGTTTTAGAAAAAAGTTCACCTTTTGCTCCCCTATACTAAGGGTATACTCAAATACCGCTTATCTCTAGCATAGGTATTATGCAACTAGTAAGCATTTGAACCAACAGATATATAAATCAAGAATACAAAACAGGCATGCATATATACCATATCACATGCTCCAATATATCGCAAGAATTTGCTAATAACAAATATGCATTTATCACAAGATCATGCATATACACATATACATCACAACAACAGTTATACGGGTAGAAAACTTGCCTGAGCGACTGGGGGTTATAAATGGCTTGGGGCGAGTCTGGTAACCTATAAACAACATATAAGTTGGAATTAAACCAAAGTCACTTGTAAATCTATACTTTAACCAAATTAGACTCTAACGCTCGCTTTGCGCTTACTGATTCTCTTAAGTCGCTCGAGTACCCTCGGCTCCACCATTTTTAATGAATTAACCATTAAGGGTTTTAAGGCGATTCTTTCGCGAGTACCTTACCAACTTCCTAATCCACTTTACATAAATGTTTCATAACCCAATTTATCCTTTAAGGTCTTTAACCTATGTTTCAAAGTAAGGCGAGGGGTAATGGTTCGTTCGCGAATGTCGTTACTTAAAACGGCCGTTTCTCCTAAACCGTACATCGGAATCAAACGAACCACATATCAAAACGAAGCTCGTAACATGAGCTATCTAATCATGGAAATGGTCAAAATCTAGCAGGGAGTTCTCGGGTCCTAATGTTAAGAACAAAATAGCCTAAAGTCAATCGGACATTACGACGGCTATGTTTACGCGATTTCCCAAATTTAAAACACTCCAATTCAACCCACAATCAATCCACAATCACAACCCAATCAAAACTCCATCCATACTACATCATAACAGCCCCAACAACTCAAAATCAACAATTTATACTTATTCTTAAACTTGAATTTAACTACACTTAAGTTCATTAATCAACAATCCAAGAACTACCACTCCAAAAACTTCACAAAATCAACTAATCTCTACATTTACAACTAGAAAACCTCTCATGAATTATAACAACAAAACTAAACCTAATTACTCAAATAAAGTTAGGGTTTGGAGGGGTTATACCTTCCTTGGAGAGTGGAGAATCAAGAGAATGGCTTGGAATCACCCTTAAAGTCCTTATCCAAGCTTAATCTAAACAAAACTTCAAGAACAAAAAATTTAGTTCTTGAAAAACACTATTCACCATCTTCTTCCATGATTTTTAGGAAGAGATTGTAGATGATTTAGGAGCGCAAACTTATAGGATATTCATAACTATGCATAAGGAGTCTTAGATAATTACCTTGTAATTTAACAAAGCTTGGAACTATGATTTTGACTTTCTTGCTTTGGAAAAGAAGAAGAAGCCGAGAGTAAGGTGAAGAAAATGAAATGATCTTTGTGTTTTGGGTGAAATGATTGTTGGTTGGTTGTTTTTAGCTTGATTTTGGTTAATTACCTTTTTAACCATGAACTTTGTGTGATTTTAAATCAACCACACCTCATTCCCCCTTATGTCATGCTTATGTCACCTTGTTATGTCATCATCCCTTACTTGCCCTCTTCTCATTGGTTTGATGACATCATCCCCTCTAATCTCTTTGATTAGCTTTTAATTATTTGGCTAATGACCGCTGATCTGTTATACGGTTCGCTTAACTTTCGTTTTCGTTTATCGCTTGAGGGATCATACCCGGGATCTTATTACTTAGGTTTCCTTAACCTTTCTCAATACATTATTTTTCTTTTTATGATCCTCTCTTATAATCCTTGAATTTAAATCCTTTTTATTCTGTTACCTTATACTCAATTCTTTCTGTATCTGGTAGATTTCTGGGAAAAATCAAAGTGTTCAGATTTGGATTCTGACGATCTTTACATACACTTATATACCACATAGAGTACTAACAATATCCCAGAAGATCAATAAAAGAACCCCTACATAGTGTGGCATGAAAAGTTTTCTTATTCAGCAAAACATTATTCATAAGGGTTTCAAAAATTCCAAAAATTGGGGTTATTACATTTGAAGATCGTAGGAGGGACCAAGACGATCGGGGGCGGAATCCCCGACCTAGAGGACCGGTTATGAATGCAATTTTTGGAGGGACGTGACCTCGAGGGCCTGTGATAAACACAATCTTTGGAGGACCAACTGCTGTTGGATTATCCAGGAACTCCAGAAAAGCATATACTATAGAGGTTATGCATATTGTTGGAGAAGCCCCGAAGAGGGCCAGGACAGAAGTGACATTAGCTTTTGATGATTCTGACCTAGAGGGTGTGAAATTTCCTCATGGTGACCCGCTGGTCATAACACCGATAATAGGAAATAGCCCGGTCAAGAGAGTCCTTGTGGATAATGGTGCTTCAGTGGATATCTTGCTCCATGACACCTTTCTAAGGATGGGATATAATGACTCCCAATTGACCCCAACCGACATGCCGATATATGGATTTACGGGAGTAGAGTGCCCCGTGGAAGGGATAATCAAGTTGCCAACCACCATAGGTCAGGAACCAAGGCAAGCAACACAGATGTTAGACTTTGTGGTGGTAAAGGCTAGTTCAACTTATAATGCTATCATGGGGAGAACAGGGATACATGCCTTCAAGGCAGTCCTTTCTTCCTACCATTCAGTTATGAAGTTTCCCACCCAGAATGGGATTGGAGAAGAGAGAGGAGATCAAAAAATGGCTAGAAGCTGTTATGTAGCCTCTTTGAGGGCAGATGGAGTTGGGGGCAGGTTCTTCCTATTGAAGATATAGATATCCGAGAGAATGATGAGAAAAGAGGAAAGCCAGCAGAAGACTTGGTTTCGATTTCTTTAGCCCCCGAGAATCCTGAGAGGATAACTTTCATTGGAGCCACACTCGAGGAGCCCCTTAGAGGAAAGTTGGTGAAATTTTTGCAAGAAAATAGTGATATGTTTGCATGGTCAGCAGCTGATATGCCAGGCATAGACCCGGAACTGATTACTCACAAGTTGAATGTGGACCCAAATCGAAAGACAGTGAAGCAAAAGAAAAGAAAATTTTCTCCAGAAAGGCAAGAAGCTATAAAATAGGAGGTTGAGAAGCTCTTAGAGGCTGGTTTCATTGAGGAGATACAGTTTCCTGAATGGTTAGCAAACCCTGTAATGGTGAAGAAGGCCAATGGAAAATGGAGGATGTGTATAGACTTCACTGATCTGAATGATGCATGCCCTAAGGAGTGTTTTCTGTTGCCAAGGATTGATACTTTGATAGATGCCACTGCTGGGCATGAGATGTTGAGCTTCATGGATGGATTTAGTGGATACAATCAGATTAAGATGCACAAGGATGGCATTCCAAAGGTATCATTCATCACTGACTTTGGTGTTTATTGTTATCTTGTTATGGCATTTGGTCTTAAGAATGCAGGAGCCACCTATCAAAGGTTGGTAAATAAAATTTTTAAGGATCTTATTGGCAAGACTATGGAAGTCTATGTTGATGACATGTTAGTCAAGAGTCTAGTAAAGACTGATCATATAACCCATTTGAGGGAAGCTTTTGAGGTCCTGAGGTACCACAAGATGATGTTAAATCTTAGGAAGTGTGCTTTCGGAGTAGGATCTGGAAAATTTTTGGGATTGATGGTCTCCAAGAGAGGGATCGAGGCCAACCCCGATAAAATAAAGGCAATCCTGGACATGGAGCCACCAAAAACTGTCAAGGATGTTCAGAAGCTCACAGGAAGGGTTGCTGTGCTGGGATGATTCATCTCCAAGTCAGGAGACAAGTGCTTGTCATTCTTCAAGTCCTTAAAGAACATTAAGGATTTTGTATGGAGTGAAGAAAGCCAAAAAGCATTCGAGGAGTTAAAGAAATATATGGCCCAGGCCCCGTTGTTGGCCAAGCCAGCTTTGAATGAAGTTTTATACTTGTACCTGGCCATTTCAGAGAGTGCCTTGAGCGCTATATTGGTTAAGGAGGAACTGAAAATCCAGAAACCCGTACATTATGTCAGCAAAATTCTGCATGGAGCTGAGTTGAATTATTCAACTATTGAGAAGTTTGCTTTAGCCTTGGTGATGGCTTCAAGAAAGTTACGTCCTTAATTTCAGGCTCATCAAATTGAGGTGCTAACAAATCAGTCCCTGAGAAATATCATTCATAGTCCCAAGGATAGTGGGAGGTTGATCAAGTGGGTAATAGAGCTGGGAGAATTCGACATCAAGTATAAGCCACGAACGGCAATAAAAGCCCAGGCATTAGCTGACTTCGTGGTGGAATGTACCATACCCAACCAAGAAGTCGGGGGGCAGAAAGATATCATACCTCAAGACAAGGAAGTTGATAAGGGGGACAAAGAAAAGGATGATAAGCAGAAAGAATATTGGGTTCTCTATTTTGATGGAGCATCAAAAACAAATTAAGGTGGAGCAGATTTGGTTTTACAAAGCCCCGATGGGTTCTTGATTGAGTATGCCATGAAGTTAGACTTCCCGACCACGAACAATGAGGCAGAATATGAAGCTCTGATAGTTGGCCTCGGCCTAGCAGTGACACTTAGAGCCAAGAACTTAAAAGTCCGTGGAGATTCAAAGCTGGTCGTATCCCAGGTAAATGGAAAGTTTAAGGCAAGGGAAGATACGATGGCTAAGTATGTCCACCTAGTAAGGGCTGTGATGACCCAACTCGATGAATGCCATGTTGAGCACATTCCAAGGGAGGAAAATGCCAAGACAGATGCATTATCAAAGTTTGCTTCATCTGAGATAGAAGAAAGTTCAGGAAGTGTATACTTCCGCATTTTGAAGACATGGAGCATCGTTGTTAAGCTTGTAGCTCCTATAGGCCTGGGGACGTCATGGATAGATCCCATTAAGGCCCACATTCAAACCGGTTGGTTTTCAAACGATGCTACTGAAGCACGGAAATTAGTTGTTCGAGCACTAAGGTACTCTTTGATAGATGGGATTCTGTATAAAAGATCTTTCGTGGTTCCTTACTTAAGGTGTCTCAGGCCCGATGAGGCACGCTTGGCTCTTGAAGAAGTACATGAAGGTATTTGTGGAAAACACTTGGGGGCAGGGCCTTGGCTCATAAGATAACCCGTTTAGGCTTCTATTGGCCAGAAATGATGGCTGATGCCAAAGAATATGTGAAGAAGTGTGACCGCTGTCAGAAGCATGCACCGATCGTTAGACAACCCCCTGAGATGCTAACCTCTATCAACTCACCCATCCCCTTTGCTATGTGGGGAATGGATATACTTGGGCCTTTCCCCATGGCCACGGCACAAAGGAAGTTCCTGATTGTAGCCATTGATTATTTTACTAAGTGGATTGAAGCCAAACCCTTGGCCAAGATCACAACTAAGCAGGTTGCACAATTCCTGTGGGAAAATATTATGTGTCGGTATGGAATTCCCCGCATCATAGTCACTGACAATGGGACACAATTCAACAATGAAGAATTCAAGAAGTATTGTGAGGAGAATGAAATCGAATTACGATTCACCTCTGTGGCTCATCCGCAAGCCAATGGGCAGGCGAAAGTGGCAAATCGGATAATCCTGGATGGACTAAAGAAGAGGATCGAGAAGTCGGGGAATAACTGGGTGGATGAAATACTCCCAATACTATGGGCCTATAGGACTACCTGTAGAGTCACGACTGGAGCAACTCCCTTCATGTTTGCATATGGGGCAGAAGCAGTTGTTCCTGTAGAGATATCACATTCCTCCCCCAGGATTCAAGCTTTCAATGCTGAGGAAAACGAGGAAGGGCAAAGGTTAGCCTTGGATCTAATTGACGAAGTGCGAGATGAGGCACATGCGAAGATAGTGGAATATCATAAAAAGGCTTCGTTCTACTACAACCTAAGGGTTAAAGAAAGGTTTTTCAAACAAGGTGACTTAGTCTTGAGGAAGGTGGAAGCTTCTGGTGTAGGACAGAAAGGGAAGCTTGCCCCAAATTGGGAAGGGCCATACAAGGTGAAGAGTGTTCAAGGTAGAGGAACCTATAAACTGGAGACTATGGATGGTTTTAAAGTCCCAAGAACTTGGCATGCACAAAACCTGAAGGTTTACTATGTGTGAAGCAATTGAACATGATTCTCTCTTATCAAGGTGACAAGTAGGTTGAAAAGCACCTTGAAGCTTTGCTTGCTTAGGATTTACATGTTTTAGCTTTATTTTGAGGTTTATTAAGACTTGTGTAAGGGATGAATCCCAATAATTTGTGAGGTTCGGAAAGTTTTCGAAGTATATTTGAATCTCTATGGCAAGGCAAGTAAACTAAATGCATGAAATGCAAGCATAAAATCAGATAAATAGAAATGGATCAAATAAATATTACAAAAGTTTGATAAATAAAGTCTCGAAAATAAAGATAAAGTAAATAAGCCACGCAGGGCTGGAAAAGCTCTAAGGAGCTGAGGTGCCCTCGGCATCCATATCGTCATCCCCTCCGCTCTCACTAGAAGTCTCTGTCATCTAGGAGGAGGAGGAAGAGCTGTCATCCTCAGCAGGCCTGGAAGATGACTCGGGAGGAAGAAGAAGTGGGTCCTGAGGGATGCGATCCGAGACAAGTACTCGGGTACGAAACCTCTGCAGTAAAGCCTCGTCATCAGGGCAGACATAGTCCGCCGGGTTAATATCAGGACAAGCCTCGTTCACGGTCCCAAGGGCCGTATCCCAACCAGTCCTGAAAAACCCAGGAAAGACTGAGTCATCCCTTACCCTCATGGAATGGGTAAACTCTTCCGTGTCTAGATAGTTATCAATTGCCTTATCTTTCTCGGCCCGAAGCACCACCAGCTCGGCGTTAGACTCTCTGAGCTCTTCCTCCTTACGCTTGAACTTCTTCTCTAGAGCAGCATACTTCTTCTGCTGCCTCCTGAGGGCATTGTCTACTTTGTTAGAAGCCCTCTTCCATGATTCGGCTTGCCTCACAGCGCCTTGAAAATAGGCGTTAGACTGAAATGAAACAATAAACAAGGGTGTAAGGCAAGTGAATGCTACAAATAAAAAAGATAAATTCCAAGAAATAATCATATCGAGGCTAAGGATTGAGCTCCCATGAGCTTGATCCTCTCCAAGTCAGGAGTAGCCACCACATCCATGAAATCTCTGGGAGTAACGCCGTGGTAAGACCAATCCCAGGCGTGCTTCGTGGATCCAACCACGGTATCCCCTTGACGGAATCCCCAGAGAGGCTAAAAAGCGCCCGTAGCAGCAGGGACAGGGGCAGCAATAGTGATAGGGGCACTGTGGCCCTCGGCTACCTCAGCTGAAGCCTCCCCCATGGGCTTCCTTGTGTTTCCTTAAGAAGATAGGCTCTATGGCCTTTTCTCGAGTGTCCAGGCCCGTAAGACGAGCCTTCTTCATTCTAGCAGTTTCCTCAACGAGGGGCACGTTATCCTCATTGATCTATTTGGCAGCTGCAAGACAAGATAAAAAAACAAAATAAGTGGTGTCAATAATGCATGAAATGAAATAAAATTGAGAATGGAAGAAAAATACCCTGTTGAGAAACAGAGGATAGCCCCACATGGATGAGGGAAAACTCCTCTAAGAGAGTCCAGCTGGTAGTGGTACTGTCATCCCAAGTAAGCTCATTATAAATGATAGTTTCCTCGGGGGTTAAGTGAATGGATTTGAGGCTACCATCACTAACTTTCCCGAAGGAAGGTCTGAAGAGTGTGCCCCAGTCGCCATTCTCCCACCTTAACCCGATAAAACTATTCCTCTAATTTTAGTTATTATCGGGAATGTAGGCACTGTTAAAGATATGCTTACACTTGTGCCTTTGTTTGACATAGACCCAACCACAGTTACCAGAAGAAATGTTGTAACATTGAAAAACTTTCCTAAAAACAGCTACAGATAGGGGAAAACCTTCCCTAAGGCAGCAAACCATAAAACATAAAATGTTCCTCCAAGCATTTGGAGGAAGCTGACATGGGTTAATTTATAAATCAGCTAGAAGATGAGGAATGAAGGGATGAAAAGGGAACATAAGCCCAGCATCGAGGGCATCTGTGTAGATAAAAAGAGTGTCGGGTTTCAAATGGTAAGTACGGTCGCCACCAGAAATTGGAACTAATCTAAGGGGAGGAAGAACGTTATAACGTGCATTTAATTTATCGTAATCTATGTTGTGCCAAGTGTTACAATGATTAAAAGAGTCAAGATGTGTTGTGGAGGGATATTCGTCCCCCCTAGTGTTAATAATATTGATCAAAGACATGTAGGAAGAGCGGATCTCGATATCCTTACCTCGTTTTGAAGCCGAGGCTATCTTGGCCGCTCTCTCGGAATTCTTGTCAGCCATTAATGAAGCTTGGAAAGACCTGGAAACCTTGGAAGGGACTTGGCCGGAAATTTTCTAAAAATAAGGAAGGAGGGAGAAGAGGAGAGTGTTTAGGCTGTAAAATTCGGGAATTGGGCTTATGAATTAAGGCCCAACCCAAATAAGCATGTGGATATGAAAGCCCTGTAAGGGTCCATGATTGAAAGTTCATAAACCCAAATTTTTTTGGGCCTAAAATAAAAGGGAAGGCCTGAAGAAAGCAGCAAGCCCAGTTCAGAGCCCAAACCCAAAATCTTTAAAGTGGAAAAGGGAGGAAGGAAGGCCCAAATAATGAAGTTAAATCCTGTTGGGCTTAGAAACAAACAAAACCAAGAAAAAGGCACAGTTAATAGAAACCCAATTATGTTGAGGATGGGCCCAAAATGAAAAGCCCAGTGGACCCAAGTTAAAAGCCCATAAGGTAAGCCCAGGAAGGGCATGGCCCCAAAACAGAATGGGACATCTTGATCCAGTTCGATCAAAATATTAATTCATTTTCTGATCGAAACCCTGAGGTTGAAAATAACTTCGATCGGAGGAAAATAAGAAGGTTAATTCGGTCAGAAAAAATGCTTGTCTTGACCAAAAAGACCAGAATCTTGGTCGAATGTAAGAAGAAAATCATCCTGACCGAAAACCGGTCAGGAATCTTAATCGAATGGATCCTGCTCGAATTTCTGTCGACCTGGGCTATAAAGAGGGCTAATTCGGTCAAAGACGGGGAATCCTGATAGAAAGGAGAAGAAAAATCCTGGTCAAAAATTTCCTGCTAAAAAAATATATATATATATATAGGGAAAAAATCCTAGCCGAAATTCGACCAGGATTCCTGCTCGAACCCCTTCTCCTCGAAATCCTGTCGACCAGGACAAGGTAGTGGCGAATTCGACCAAGATCCTGGTCGAATGGGATTCCTGGTCGAACTAGGTGTAAAAAAAAGAAGAAAAGAAAGAAAAAAGAAAAAAGAAGGAAAAAAGAGGGAAGAAAAATCCTGGAAAAAATAATAATTAAAGGAAATTCCTTAAAATATTTCCTGTAAATAAAAATATTTTCAGAAAATAAGGAATAAATCCAGAAAATTAAGGAAAAATCCTAGAATTAAGGGAAAAATTCCTGAAAATTAAGGAAAAATCCCATAATTAAGGCAAAAATTCCTGAAAATTAAGGAAAAATCCCAGAACTAAGGGAAAAAATCCTGAAAATTAAGGATAAATCCCAGAATTAAGGGAAAATCCATAAAATCAAAGAAAAAATCCTAGAATTCAGGGAAAATTCCTAGAAATTAAGATAATTTCTAAATAAAAAGGGTGAAAGTAAATCGTTATAAATTTGTAGGTCGCTCCACACTTTACGCAAAAACGATACCCTGTAAGGGAACAAATGAATATAACTTCTGCGGAACCTAGTCACTGTTTCCCAAAAGTTGGGGGCAAATGATAGGGAATAAATAAATCATAATTACGTAGTTAATGTTGTATTAATTACACATGATTTGGGCTGCAAGGCCCAATAAGAAGATGTATGATATTCAGACAAAAAAGGTTAACACATTGATCAGGCCTGATGGACCAGATCAGGCCTGATGGAACAAAGAAGGCCCAAAACCCTGAATATTAATTAATTTCGTAATTAATTAATATGGGAGAAAAACAGCTATTAAGGTAAGTCCTAGTGGGGATATAAATCCTTGTAGATTGGCCTCCAAGGAACCTCATGGGATAAGGAATCAGCCTCCTACTTCCCAGGTGTCCCAAGTCCATTCTAATTCTGAGACTTGACCACCAAGTCTCTAAACCCAAGTCCAATTCAAGGACTCCCAACACCTATATAAGGGGCCTCACCCCAGAAATCAGAACTACATTTTTTGACTTGATCCTTGGCAATCAGCAAGGTACGTATGAATCTTGTTAAGGCAGATTGAGTCACGAAACACAAGAGCAGTCGAATCGAGCCTCGAAGCTCATGTTCCTTAGTAATAAATATAGCAATTATATATCTTAGTTTTTAATCCATAACATTCGATTAGATCGATTATTTACAAATAAATAATCGATACAACTAGCTGTTACGCTATTTATCGAATAAATAAGTTATTATTCGAATCAAATTCCAACTCAACGGTCAATTACTCGTATGATTACGAGTTACTCGCATTCCTCGTATAATTATTGAATTATTACGGTTATTGTTACGACTTGTACGATTTAATCAATTATCTTTACTTAATTATTCGTTACGAATAATTATTCTAATATTCTTTGTATAACTAACTATCGCTCGAATAATAATAATCTAATTCATCGTTCAATTACTCGTATAGATACGAGTTACTCGTTTGATTTAACTAATTATCGATTCTTTAATCATAATATTCAATTAATTTTAATCCTTAATTATTAATTAATTACTTAATTACTAAATAATAAGTAAATAGATAAATAATTAGATAAATAATTAAATAATTAATTAAATAACTAAATTCGAATTTCTAAGTTAATAAAATAATTTAGGAATTATTAATAATAATTTTCAGAATTTAAATCTAATTTTTATTAGATTTTTAGAATTATAAAAACTGATTTTTAATTTTAATAAAATACAGATAATTAATTAGTAAATTAGAAACATAAACAGGGTATGGACTTCTGGGTTTTTAGGATCGAACCCGGGTTTAAAAACCGGGTCAAACGGGTTGGGGAAGAACATCCCGGGTCGGGATGAACTTGCCGGACTCAACCCAGAATCCGGCGAGTCCCCGGACTCCGACGATGCTCCGATATCGACTAAACGGGTGCCGTTTGATAGGGTTTTCGATGCCAAATCATTACTTATCACTTCACCATTTTAATTATGGCAACCACAACTCATAATCATCCCGAGATCAAAATCTCCGGCCAAACTTCCAGGTTTTCCGATCAAAAGTCGAAATCACAGATTTGTACATCAAAAATTATAATCTATAGCTTAAAATAAAGCTTGAGACATGCACAATCAAACCCCTATATCACTATATACCTCAGCTATCTGTATAATCAAAAACGATCAATTAAAAAAATACATAAACCCTAAATATAGTACAATCAATTCAACCAATCGTCAGTAAGATTAACTAACAGGAATCGATCTGAAATCACTAAACAATGTTATTCATAACATCAATTTCAACAAATAATCCCAGAATCAAAAAGTACCAAATCAGGTATAAATCCTAGAAATCGAAATTGAAAATTAACACATCAAAACATGATTTTGATAACAGAAACCGAAAGAACGGATCGAGAGGATCGATTTGGATACTCACATCGATCGATTTGATGCTCAGAAACGTTCAAAATCAGTGATTGATTTCTGACCCGAATTCCGACCCGAATTGTTCTTTAGAGAATTTCCAGAAAATTTGCAGAATTTTAATGATTAATAATTATAATTAAATAATAATTAGACTATTTATAGTGTTAAAATTAATACTCCTAAATAAAATTAATGGGCTAATTACACATCTAATAAAAATTTATTTGGCCCCGATTTTTTTATAATTTTTGAGTATTAAAATTTAATTTATAATTATTTTATATATGCAATATATATGCCAAAATTTCCCAAAAATTGTGAATAATGCAAAAATACAAAGAAATGGTATAAATAAAAGTCCTATAATTTTATAAAAATAAAAATGTGATTTTTGTAGGGTTTTTAACACCCAATGGGGCCCGGAAAAGTCATTTTTCGCAAAATTAGAAAATTTATAAAATGCCTAGATGTTCAGAATAATGCGATGGTAACAGCCGTTTGATGAAAAATAAGGCCCGTTATTTTATTTGAAATACTTGCTTTAAAATCATGGTTTGGGTCGTAAAACGTTTGAAATGAAAGCGATAAATGAAATACAAAATATCTTAAAAATATCTTAAAAATATCGAAATGACACAGAATGCACATAACACGTAGCAATTAGGGTTAGACAGATAATTACATATAATGACACATTAATACACATAATTTATTATAAGTATGATATAATACAGACGTAAATTTCCCAGACGTTACAACTCGCGTGCAAGATGAACAAAGATACACTAAGCCAGAAATAGAAAGATTTGAATATCCAAAAATAGGGTTTAGTATATGCTATTGCATGCTGTTTAATATCCAGTATTTACTGTTCTATAAAGTAAACATAGAACAGTAAACACTGGTTGCTTTGTTTTAGTTGTAACAAATAGATCTGAAATTTCTTGTAACTCTCAAGAGAGAAGGTGAGTTCTTAACATAACTAGAACTCGAAAATTTGTAGCAAAATACATACTTGATTTTAATATAAAATTAAGTGAAGTTTTGAAAGATAGTGTGACAAATACATACTTTGAACAAGACCATAAACTTTATAAGGGTGATTTTGGAAAATAAGGGTAACTTTCAGGAAAAGAGAGTTGTGATAAACATTAATGACTCAGGTGTAGACAGATGCATGCAGGTGTCCCTTAATTTTCTTACATCAAGAAGGGCATCTGAATTGGATATCTTCATTGAAAACATCAATATAGTAATAAGTGAAGACACTCTCTTTCTTAAGGAATTACAAAAAGCTTAAGAAGCTGCTTTTCCAGAAGCATATCTCTATCCGAACAAGGGAGTGGCTTACATCTGTCCAAACACCAAGAAACTAAAGAACTTTCTTCTTCCTAGACATTGTTCCATGGCACACAAAAAGCTTATAATGACTTTGGAAACTGGATTGAAGACCAAGAAGAACAAGACTGATAAAGATATAGAGATCATAAAGATTTGAGGGAGATACTTGAGAGATCCTGAAGCCAAGTTGCCCAAAACACAATTCAATAAGGATGAATTTGATGATGATGAGCAGAAGAAATATGATTAAAAACCTTCTGGCTCAAATCCAAGTCAATCCTCCAAGGCAACTGGCAGTAAAGAAAAGAAGCAAGATAAGAAGAAGGGAGATGATAAGAAAAGAGGTGATGAGAGAAGAAGGAAGAAGAAGGAGGATGGTTCAGAACCAAAGAAAAATGCCCTACAAATCCAAATCAAACAAACTCAACCCCTAAGCTAACAAACTCAAAAACTTTACCACCTCTAACTTCTAATCCTAAGTTTTCCTACAAACACACTGCAAACACCATACTGAAAATACCAATCACTTCAAGCCAAACTTTTCTAAAGAAAATCTCAAATCTACCCTCCTTCAAGCCACCAATCAAAACTCATTACAAATCCTTTGGGAAAAAATCAAAGAAACTGCATGTTACTGAGAGGGCCATCCGGAATTGCTTTAATCAAAATGATTGTCTGCCTTTAAATTGGTGCATCACAGATGATGACTACTTTCAACAATTAGCTGAAGAAATGGTCAAAGTTTGGGTTGTATCATTGAGGGAAGTAAGAATCTATTATCAAGATGGATCCTACACTTTACATGGTAGGAATTTAATGGATATATTTTCAACCACATAGATTAAGAGGGTAATCAGCTTACTGAAGAATAAGGATACTGGTACAATGGCATGGAAGTCTGTATTGGCTGTATGGTTGATAGTAAGGGAAGAAAGAAGAGCAAAAGAAAAGGCTGAAAGAGAGGAAAGGGAAAAAAAATATGTTGAAGAAATAGAAATATTTGAGCAAAGATCTGAAGAACTCAAGGCAAGGGGGATGAGGAGAATTTCCAAGGATGGACATTTTCTGAACATTAAAGTTGGTAGATTCTCAAGAATCAAAGTTGGTTACTTGAATAATTATTCATTAGATGAATGGCTCAAGCTTGTGGAAGCTCTAAGGGGGACTCAAATCATAGAGAAACTGCAAGTACTTGTAGAATTAAAGGAAACTCATGTATTTACTTAATGTATAAAAATTGTACTTCTGTCAATTTTTTATATAATGTTCTATTGTTCATTGTAACTTGGGGTTAGTCTTGTTACCAGGCATGAATTTGTGATAAGAAATCTTCTCATAAATTGGGGGAGATTGTTGTGCAAGACATGCCTGTACTATAACAAGACTAAGTCAAATTGACAGCCCTAAGAATTAGTTGTATGATAATCTAAATTTGTATTTTGTATTGTATTACTTGAGTCTATAAAAATGTCAAAGATTAGACTGGAGTATTTTTCTGTAAACAGTCTCAAGCCTAATAATAAACTTTGGAAGAAGATCAAGAAGATCATGCCTCAGAGAAATTGTGAAGAATCTTGGAGTTGAATAAATCTATTTTATGAAAAATATTATAAGTCAAGATATCTACAAGTTACAGATCAAGTCATATAGAGAAGTAATTCGAGAACTCCAGAATGACTTATTGAGAAGTCCAAAATAGCTTATAGAAAAGTCTCAAAGATATTGACAAGCCAAATGAAGATATGGAGATTAGAGATATCGACAAGTCAAATTATCATTAGAGATCTCAGAGATATCTACAAGTCAAAATTTATATAGAGATCTCTGAGATATTGACAAGTCATTTCTGCATTAGAGAACTCAGAGATATTGACAGGTCAAAATGAAGATATGAAGATCGGATATATCGACAAGTCAATTTTCTCATTAGAGATCCCAGAGATATCGATATGTCAATATGCCTATAGAGATCTCAGAGATATCGACAAGTCATTTCCACATGTAGAAATTTGGAGACCTCGACAAGCCAAGTTCACTTATAGAGAACTCAGAGATCTCGACAAGTCAAATATAATTATAGAGAACTCAGAGATATCGATAAGCCATTATACTTATCGAAATGTCATTTCTCTATAGATCAAACTGGAGATCTCGATATGAAGCTCATGTACAGAATATAGATAAATTAAATATTCAAGATTTTTGATCAATAAACGATCTAATCACTTAGATTGAAAAGTCTACAAAAGCAGTTTGAAGAGTACAAGATCAAATGACAAGATTAACTGACAAAGAAAAGTCACAGATTCACAGGATTTGCAAAGATACACTAAGCCAGAAATGAAAAGCTTTAGAGATAACTTAAAGTAGGATTTAGTACATCTTATTGCATGTTGTGTAAACCTGTGTTTACTAATCTATAAAGTAAACACTGGTCTTTTATTTTTAAATTGTATCAAATAAATCTAGTTTTCTTGTAACTCTCTCAAAGAAGAAGCTGAGCTCTTTACTTACAAAGAACCCAGGATTTGTAGCAAAACACTACTTTGATTTTAATATAAAATTAAGTGAGTTTTGAAATATTGTGTGCACTATTTAATTTCAGTAAACATAATATACTTACATTTCTAATCTGCTTTGTTCACCAAGTAACAAACATTGAAAAATTCTTAAAATTATCCAAAACGCATTCATCCCCCCTTGTATTGTATTCATTACCTAATACTGTTCACCTGCATCAACACCTATGTCTACAGCTACCATGTTGGATGAAGATAAGAAATGAAAAAGTGTAGATATTTCAAGTTATAGAGGAATGATTGGATATTTACTGTACTTAACTGTTTGTAGGCCAGACATCATGTTTACAATATGTCTGTGTGTTAGATTTCAAGCAAACCCTAAAGAATCACATTTTATGGTTGTCAAGATGATTTTCAGATATTTGAAGGGAATAACAAACTTGGGATTGTGGTATCCTAAGGGAACCGGTTTTAAAGCTGTTGGATACACAGATGCAAATTTTGATGAATGCAGGGTAGACATAAAGAGTACACGTGGAAGTTGTCAATTCCTTGGTCAAAGACTTATATCTTGGTATAGTAAAAAATAACTACATGTGTCAACTTCAACAGCCGAGGCTGAATAAATAGCCACTGGAAGTTGTTGTGCTCAAGTGCTTTGGATTAGAAATCGATTAATGGACTATGGGCTAGTGTTGCATAAGATTCTAATCATGTGTGACAATGCTAGTACCATATCTATTGTTGCTAATTCACTTAATCATTCTAGAATTAAGAACATTGATGTTAGGTACCATTTTATTAGATAACATGCTGCAAATGGTACTATTGAGCTTATTTTTGTTCCAACAGAAAAATAATTAGCTAACATTTTTACTAAACCTTTGGATGAACCAACCTTCACCAGACTTTTAGGTGAAATTGGTATGTTAAATTCTTCATCCTAAAGGCAAGAATTCAGGTAATGTATTACAACAGAATAATTTCTGATAAATCAAAATTAATTTGATTTAATTAGAAATTAACTGGAATATGATTTATAATTATTTCATAATTCTCTTTATATTTATTTTTCAAAAATTCAAACTTAACTTGGAATTTTTCAAATTCTAATAAAAACCTGTCTAATTATTTATTAACATTTTTAATATGAGAAATTAATATAAGACAAAACTGAAAAAGAATAAAAGTATGTAGAGAACTGAGTTCTCGATAAGTCTAAAAGACTTCTCGTCAAGTCATTTTGAGACTTCTCGATAGAGTTCTCGATAAGTCTTTTTCATGACTTCTCGATGGACTTCTCGACAAGCCTCTTTATGACTTCTCGATAAGTATTGTAAAGATCTCGATAAGTATCAATAGGGAGTTCTTTATAAGTATAAATTTTATACTTATCAATAACTCGGAAAGGGAATTATTTAATTCAATAAATTATTTATGTACAATACTTTTGATATAAAATCAATTATAATTTTATATTGATTGATTCAATATAAGTTGGAATAATTCAGTCCAATTAGGACAAACTGGGTATTTATTCTACATATCGATAAGTCACTATCTAGTTCCTGACAAGAGTCAGGATACTGACATCTCGACATGAGTTTTCTAATTCATGTGACTTCTCGATAAGCAAATATCAACCATTTATTCCTACATCTCGACAACTCACATCTCTAGTCTATAAATACCCAGACATCTCGACATAGCCCCTCTTTACGATTTCAAGATCTCAGTTGCCCTAATTTCTGCAAATCTTCACCGCTCTCACTCGTTTCAAACTCTTTCTTTCTCAAATTTCTTACCCACTCAAACTCAAACATTTTAAATGGCTGCCAACAATGTTAGAGCTGTTATCCCCAAGGTTGGAACCAACTATTTGGCATTTGTGGATGCGAACCAAGCACCTGATAACTTCAAGTATTTTGTCAAATTCCTTTCTGAATCCTATCTTGCAGGAGCTTTGACTGCCAATCATGTGCTCTATTTGGATGTGCTCAACGAGTTTTGGAACTCTGCTGTGATCAACATCATTGTCCATGAAGATCAAGCTGTGTCTTTGGTGGTGAACTGCAAAATTCAAGGTGTAGCTGTGGAATTCAATGCAAATGATGACAACAAAGCTTTGGGGATTCCTATAGAAAACATTGTGGAGGTTCCAACAACACAGAAATTGGATGAGTTTATGGATTTCATCAACTATAAGGAGAAGATTGACATGGTCAGGCTGAACAAGAAGAACCTATGGAGAGAATCGTCTTTTGTATTTGAATCTATCACAAGAGCATTCACATGCAGAAAGACTGGCTATGAAAATATCTCCAGTATAGAGCATAATCTGTTATACTCCATGGCTTAAAACAAATAACTCAATGTTGGAAGCTTGATTCTGGAAGAACTGAGCACAAGGCTGACAATGCATTTGGTAAGTAGAGGTAAAGAAATTTTATTTCCTATATTTATAATGTCTACTTTAAACAGTAAAGTAGAAGACATTCATTTTATTGATGGAAAAGATAGAATTCAAATATGCATTTGTAAACAAGTGTCCAAAGTTCTATTTGGTTCACTAACTACAAAGAATCAAGTAAAGATAGCTCTAAATATCACTGACTTTATGTTGGAGAGATTTAGAACTTACCCTTAACATATGTCTGACATGAGGTCTAGTGCAATTTCTAGTCAAGTTATGGCTCATGTACCTGTAGAAGTACACAAACAGGATAGTACACAGGGGCCTTTCATAACTGAGACCATTCCTTCACAACCAATAGATACTAGGAAGCCAACTACTTCATCATCTAAAAAAGATGGAGTTAGTAAAAAGAAGAGAAAGCAAACACCCATGGTTGTTATTATTGAGAGTGGTGAGGACCAAACAAACATTGAGTTAACCCTGGTCAGAAAACCAAAAAAGTTAAAAAAGGTTGAGTTGACCACTCAAATAGGCACCTCTCCATCTTCTCAAAAGATGTAGTTGTAACAAAGAGGCATCAACAGATTCTAGGGGTACCTTCTCAACAAGGTTTCACTATTGGACAAAGAATTCTCCCTAATGCATCCTGTATAGAAATGCACCACCTCTTGAGCACTCTTAAGAGATTGAAAGAAGTCATTTGGATGGCACACATAATGAGAGAACATCAGTTGAAACTCCCTCATCCATTCAAGGGGAGTTGCCAAAAATCAATTCTGAAATCTCTAATCTTATATCATAAATTTCTTCTTCATATAATGAAGGGCTTGAATCCACTTCTCAAGCCTTGCCGACATCATGTGATAGTTCAAGAAACTGTGGTCACAACTCAGAAACAATCTCTAGATGGTGCGAGGCTACATGCTGAGGTAGACCTTGATGAGACCATAAAAAAAACAGGGGTTTCATCAATTTCATTGAAGACCCTGTGCAGATTCCTATTGTACCTTCATGTGCACCACAGTCTTCACGGACTGCTAGGTTTGAGGGTAGTACTCTTGAGGGGGAGCTACTCAAATCCTCTCCAATTTCATTGGAAATTTCTCAAGAAGGAACAACTCCCCTCATAATTCTGGCTGAAATTGCTCTGTCAATTGAAGCTGGGAGTAAAATTGCCAATGATCCAGTCATTGAGGAGGAAACTCTAGTACATTCGGGTGCCAGTTCCTTGTAAGAGGAACAAAGGTTTGAGGCCATGATACAGGATAGTAACCAGTTCAAATCCCTTCCAATTCAAATGGAGGTTTACTCTTCTAGTGAACAACACACTATCACACAATTCACAATCACAGTTCCTACTTTGACCCCTATCACAGAAATAGTTACCACCTCTATCCCACCCACTTCAAACACCTCTGACCAACCATCAACATCAAACACTACACACCATCCTGAACACCTCATTTCTCAATGACTACAAGATGTTCAGGCCCAACCAACCACAGTATATGATCTTTTGGTTGATCAGCTAGCAGGCCTAGCCAACATAACCCAATAACTCCCTACCACTGACATGTCCAACCAAGACTATCACACCATTTTGCTCTCATACAAGGAGGATGTTGATGAGAAATAAGAGAAGATTGCAGATGAAGCTGATGGTAATGTGGATGCATGATTGTCAAAAGACTTCACAGTAACCATGGAGGAGGCCTTGGCTAAATTTAGAGAGGAATATGTCACCATTCTGGGAAGCAATGCCAAGGTCCCCACACCTCAAGAGGTTTATGATACAAAGTTCAATTGAAGGTCCTCACTTTCAAGGCATTTATGGCTCACATCCCCAATAAATTTATGTATGAGATTCACTATCTATGCCTGAGATTCATTGAGTCTAAGAGTAGCATTTATATGACACTGGAAAAGCATATTCATCACAAAACATATTTATAAACATATTTGTTGCACAACTCATCACATCACATGTATTTCTGAAAAGGTTACCCTGTTGATCAAGAAAATAAAAAAACAAATGGCTAACAATTTCAAGGGATTAAAGCTTACAATTTCAAGGGATTAAGGCGTGCGGATTCATGCATGAGACCCATTGAACATCAGAGCTGCCAAAATGAATAAGCTAAAGGCTGAAAGAGCGCACAAAACGGAGACACCGAGTTTTTCCGAGCTTTGATGAAGTCAACCCCAAAAAATTAAAGGAAAAGAGCACAAAAGTGCAGCAGTTGGTAATAGCTACAACAGTTTATGATATTTGGCACAAATTAAATTCAAAGAGTGCTAGCTGTCTCTTGGACGATGTCACTGCATGAAGGGGAAAATCCGAAGGGCGTATTTTTTCTGTAATAACCGTATGTTTGTACTGCCATTTTCAATGCAATCCTCAGTAATTACAGGCAATAAAAGAGGGGTAGCAGGGTAATATGGCACATATTTAGCCTTCAGGCTTTATAATTAAGGATTAGTTTTAGTTAGAACACCTTTTATAAGGAATCAGTAAATCAGTGTGTGCAAAATCTTAAAAATTTATTTCAGAAGTATATTAGGAAAAAATCTTGTGATCTAGTATTCTACGAACCATTTCCCTCCATCCATCATGTTCATGGCATCAGGTTCATACATATAATTTTAATTAAACTCCTTCACTGTTGGGTATTAGTATCACTCCCAGTCAATAAAATTTCTATAAACATTAATTTTTTTTGAAACATTATCATACATAATAATACATCACAAATCCAGCACTGGAAAATAAAATTTGGTTAAAAAAGAGTGTAGACGGACCAAGAAAGGAGGAATAGTTCATCCAGACTATTAGTAACACTCACAATCACATTGTCATTACTCATTAGTCATCGCCTCAATCTGTGGTCCAAAAATTGTCCATTTATTAGTATGTTATGCACATTTTCATCACAATTAATCCATCAGCTAAAAACAATCAATGCCATTTCACACTCAAAGATAAAATGCCAAAGCACAAACACAAAGACACACACATAAATACACAAAATTTGTTAATGCACGCAGGAAGAAAGTTGTAGATTTGAAATGTATTAGTACAATAATACAAAGCTGCACAAGTTTGCATGTTTAGAGTAGTGACAGCTAATCATTTAAACTTTAAAATCCCAAAATAGAGCCACTTAGTATAGCAGAGCTTGGATTGGTGCGTTAAATGACATGTTTGGGATAACTAGCTAGCTTTTTGATTTCATACTTCTCTTGAATCAGTCATCCCTCCTTTTGAGTTAGCTTTACTGCTAATGTTATCACCTACAGAGTATGGCCATTGAGTATAACACTTAGACTTGTATTTGGAAGAGATAAGTAATATATTTAACTTCCTAAAAGATGCATGATAACAACATGATCCAATTGCTTTGACAGGTGAAGAATTTAATCTTTAAATGGGATCACTTGACCTAAACCATATAATTCATCAACCGTACTATGAAAGATGTAGGAAGAAATCATGGACTGATTACATCACAAGATGTTAGAAATAAATTCACAACTTTTTTCTTCTTAAGACACTTTTATGTAATGGGCCTTCTGTACTAACCTTTACCTCCTCCAAGACTTGATTATCTGAACCCAGCTTGTATGTAGGAAACTGATCTGAAGCAAAGCTCACATCGGCAGACACATGCATTGGCACCTCATATCCAAAATCTGGACTCACCTTTGTCATTGGTCTAGATTTAATATTATGTGAATCAATAAATTATTGACAAATTAATAACACAGTAAACGAAGTCAGTGGAAAGTGTTAATCATCATGGATCCCAAAAATACTGAGACTGGTAGAAAAAGACATGAGTATGTATTCATATGAGTTTCTAACCTCCATAAGGTAACTACATACATCAAATCAAGATTATAAGCTATGCAACCAATTACAATACGTAAAAGAAACTATAGATGAGATTATAAAAGTCAATAATGCAAAAAATTCGATTAGATATTTAATCAACCATCTAAAATGCAAAAAACCTAAAATAAAATAAAAGAAATCAGGTCTGGAAAGCTATATGCACATTCATAAGATCTAAGATAAAAGAACAGAGGTGATATATCTACAGAGTCAACTTTTACAATATTATTCGGCACATTTGAGATATTATTGAGTCAATGACTACATCAAAACACGAGCACTAATGGTTTACTTTGTTCTATAAACGCATAAATCATATCGAGATGTTGTTTCAAACACTTGGTGAAAAGTAGTTTATATCAAACGAAAACATAAAATTATGAGCGTAAACAAACTGTTCTCCAGCCTCCTAATTACACATGATGTCAACATTAAATCTGCAAGAAAAATAATAATAACTTATCATAGAAATTTTATCAAACACCTGAAAAGTATAGAAATATATTAACAACGTCTTTCAATTGTTATTAGTACTCTTATAGTTATATACTTTGGATGTTTTCAAAATATATAAGCCTAGGATCGATGTCGATCCATCGACTCATTAATACCTACCGAAAAATCACTAGCATCTTATATACATCAATTGAAAGATATAGATGTAGTTATTAATCTTCAATTTTAGCGAGAATTGAAAGATAAAGATGTAGTTTTTAATCTTCGATTTTAGCGAGAACCTTCACATCGAGAAGATATGAGGTTAGGTAGATAACCAACCAAGAGCATTAACAGGTAAGAGATGCAAGTCCAAGCCCTGCATGCATCAATGGTAACTGGAACTATAGAGAGAAGAAGGTCAAGTCGATCATTACAACCTTTAGATAACCAGGAGCGCGTGCCACCATAAAAAAAGAGAAGAAGATTGCGTAGAACAACCAAAAAAACACGTGCAGCAAAAAACCGAATGAAAATGTAGGAAGAGCATTGCCATTATGAGAACAAAGCACTGTAAATACGGTTAGATTGAGGAGGGAAGTTAAGTAAAAAGCCTTATAAAAGGCCTTCGGGCTTTATAATGTAAATAGATGTCGCTGATTGTCACGCATGTGGCGGATATTTTAGTCGGTATGCACCGCTAACGTGGGTAGATGGAGCTAAAAATGGTAGATTAGGCAATATTTCTTTTCTAATCCTCCTTTTTTAATAATTAGCTCAGTCCTAAGTTCGTAGTTATTAATATATTCTGACATCTCATAATTAACATATATATACTATTATTTAATAAAATAAACATTCAAAATTTTGTTTAAACTATTTTGATCATTTATTAAATAATGTTATTATTTCGAATAATTTACCGATTACTTTTTTCAAATAAAATACCAATTACTCTTTTTAGTTAAAACATCTTACTAGGAGTAGAAGAAATAACATGTTTCAGTTAAAAACGACAATTGGTGTTTTAGTCGAAAAAAGTAATAGATAACATATTAAGAATAATAATATTATTTAATATATGACCGAAACCGTGAAATCAAAACTTTCAATTTTTCAACTGAAACACGTTATGAGAAATAAAAAAGATAAAGCATTTTAGCAAAAATATCTTGCGCAACCGTGCAATCATATTTACAAGTAATATTCACAATCAATCACAACTGTAACTTTAAAAATTAGTAATTAAAAATAATTTTTGATTGCAGAATATGTTGTTTAACAAGTTGTAGTGATTAAATTAGATGCAATAAGAAATAGGCTTTAATTATTTTCTACAAAATCGAAAAAAGTAGTTACATTAGTTGATTTTGATTATAAAATATATGTTTGCATTAAGAAGATGGTACAATAGCATAAAATCTCAAGATATTGGCATTTTTAATAAAGTTCGTATCTTTTAAAATTAAATTATAAAAAGTTTTAACTTTTATTAACTCATATATCATATTTTAATTTACTTAGAGCAAGTCTGGTAGTGTAAGAAAACACATGTTATTTTTATAATATAACACCCAAAAGATACTTTTTATAACATTAATGTAAAATAACAAAGTATAAAATATTATAATTGGTGTTAAATATAAAAAAATTCTAAATTTTGCTATATTTGCCAGATAAGCATGTAAGTGGATAGATGGATGAAAATAAATTTTTTAAATAATAATGATAAACACTAGAAACACAATTAATCAGGATTATTTTTCCCATACACCTACATACACAGAAACACAATTTCGTAGAAGATTTCGAATGCGTAAATCATTGTTTTTATGAATTGAACAAGCAGTTGTAGCTCATGACAATTATTTTACTCAACGAAGTGATGTTGTGGGAGTTCGTGGACTATCATCACTTCAAAAAGTGACAGCCGCACTTCAAATGCTTGCATATGGAACTGTAGCTGATTCCATAGATGATTATGTACGTATTGGCAAAAGTACAGCTATAGAGAGTCTAAAACGATTTGTTAAATCGATTGTGGAAATATTTGGAGCAGAATATTTGAGATGACCAAATAATGAAGATGTATCTAAATTATTAGTAGAGAACGCAAAAAGAGGATTTCCTGTAATGTTGGGAAGTATCGACTGTATGCACTGGAAGTGGAAAAATTACCCAACTAGTTGGAAAGGTATGTATACGGGCCATGTTCACGAACCAACAATTATTTTAGAAGAAATAGCTTCAAAAGATTTATGGATTTGGCATTCTTTTTTCGGGTTATCAGGATCGTTGAATGACATCAATGTATTAGACCGATCTTATCTATTCGAAGAATTGGCAGAAGGGCGTCAACCTCAAGTAAAATATACTATCAACGAAAATGAATATAATATGGGATATTATCTTGCTGATGGTATATATCCTTTTTGTCCAACATTTATCAAAACTATTACAAAACCTCAAGGTAACAAAAGAAAGTATTTTGCAACTGCACAAGAATCTATTAGAAAAGATGTGGAGAGGGCATTTGGAGTGTTGCAATCTCGATTTGCAATGCTTCGCGGTCCATCACAATTTTGGCATGTAGAGACAATGAAATATATTATGACAACTTGCATAATTTTGCACAACATGATCATCGAAGATGAAAGGGATTTACAACTAGAAGAAGAACACTATGATACAGATGTTGAAATACCAATTGTTATTCCGAGTTGAAATGATCCAAATAACTTTAGAGAATTCATAGCTGTGCATGCGCAAATTCGAGACAAACAAGTCATATTCAATTGCAAAATGATCTTATAAAACATCTTTGGCAATTCCATGGCGGTGACATGAATTAAATTTTTTCAGTGTACCTTCTTTCTTAATTTTCCATGTACTCTGCTTTATAACAATAAGTATGTTTAATTAATAATATAAGCAAATTAAAGTTTAATACATAATAGTCTCGTATTTAACTACAAATTACATCAAATACACAAAACAAATTAAACTATGTTGCTCAAGATCCTATCTTTAAGGGCATCATAATATTTTGCTTGATCTGGAGCCAATATATTGGTGTCCATTGCCATGATGGAGGCTTCGTAAATCTGTCTTTCCCGCGCCTCCTTCTAACTTTCCCGCTCCTCCTTGGCTAAGCGAAGTTGTAATTTTTCCTTTTATAAATGCATTATTTCCTTCTGCCTTTCCTGCTCCTCTTTTTGCATTTACATCATTTTTTCTGCAATTGCAAGGTCATGTTAATCGATTCACTTCTTGAAAAAGCAATAGCTAATGCATCTTTCTACATTGTTTTAAGAAGTTCCATACTTTCCGCATCTGTTGCTTCATATGCAGCTCTTTTCATCTTCTTAGCAGCTTTTCTTCCAATTGGACATTCCAACCCTGATTCAGATTCCACTCCATGGTTGGTAGAAAGTGGATCATCAATAGACACTTGATTGTCCCTTGTAGTTGTCTTGGATTTTTTGGCCAAAGTAGCTGCATATTTGGGTGAATGTCGTAACTCATGCCAATGTCGCATGAAAGTGAATTTTTATTTCATTAGCAGCTCGTGCATTTCTATTGCTTGTTCTATCTTCCAAAGAAATCACAATAAGATTAGTTTAGAAAAGGGCTATTCTTTACTGTAAAACATTATCTGATCAAACTCTAGTTTTTAGCAGCTATCTGATCTAAACTGTAAAAGATAAACAAAACCAGATTATACAGTATTACTGCAGTTGGCATGCCTGATTGGACAGGTACACATAATCATAACAAACAGGGAGTAGTTCGATCAAGTTTAATCCTAACACTTTTAACAGCTTCCATGTAAATAATAAATCAGAAAACTTAAGATTCTACAGAACATAATAGAACAGGTTTTGCAGAAGATAAAATGTTCACCATGTAACAACATTTCTAGAGTATCATTGAGATGTATAATATAACCTACTTGCAGAGACCTAACAACATCAAGTACTAAACAATCCCAACAAATATTCGAATGTGTCTTTAATCTTTATATGGCTACTTGTATAATGCACAAAGCTTTCCAGATTGATTAATGGCTATTTTTTATTCCGAGAGTCACTTGTAATGTAAAGTTATACTAATCTAATTAATTAACTAAATTATAGCTTCAGACTATAATTTCCATGGCGTTGCCTCACGCCTGTGTCAGCTGCTACTATGTTCGCTATGCTGAGAATTCGAAAAACCTGTTATTCGACAAAACCATACCAGAACTCAGTAATGGTGGCAATGGCATCATTATGTATATCATTTTTAATATGTACACTTGTAAATATTCACTATACCAATGAGTTGGAATGGTATAATTGAACTGTTCTTGTCTCACTTTAGCATTTTTAACACAAAAGGAAGAGAACTCTGCCACTTTTGAATGTGTTAGGTGTGGGTCTATTAGTAAATTACATAATTTGATGAGCACATTCGTGGAATTAACAAGGAGGAGTATAGTAGTGTTTGTATATAATAGAATACAATCCATTTGTAAATCGACTCTGCTAGGTTTTGGTTGTCAGGTTGTAATTTTTAGTAAATATACAAAACAGCCTGCCAATTTGCAAACCCTCGGCTCCATCTGACAATATATATACGCCTAAATATATTGCATTCTTGGGTTATAACTTATATATCTATGTAGTAGATGTAATATTTCTTAAAGTCTTCGTCTCTAACTAAAAGATAGTTTAGGTTGTTCACATAACATTGTCAGTCTAGAAAATATAATACATTCTGCATATCATTTTGTTTCCTAGATCTATAGAGCTAATAAACATTGGAGAGTTGATAATACGCTATGTTTGACTAATATTCAATGCAAGTCCATAATGTGCTCAAAAAACTGCAGAGCCCTAGCTTATTTATCTCAAGTAAAGTTCAGATGATAGCAAGCTGAGCCAGTAAAAAGAGGTCTTTATAATAAACCCAACTACAACCTAATTTAAGATATTAACACTTATGTTGTATCAACACATACACATGCCACAAATGAACATACAATGTGCAATACCAAATCAAGATATAATAAATTTACCATCTCAGGCATATTAAGTAACAAGAGTATTGATAATTTTCTCACAAGACATTACAACAGAATGCCTCCCTAACATACTTCCAAACCTTAATCAAAATTCAAAACCTAGTTAACAACAAACATCTGAATCATGGAGTTTTTGTTGTCACAAGTATAACATTAAGGCAAGCAACCGCCTTACAGAGTACCGATTGAAATAGCAAATCTGATATAGGAGTATTTCTGGAGTATGACACGAAACGGGCAGAGTATTTAAACCAAATTTTTATGTTCATGGAAATAGCTCCAAATTCTATTCCAGTAAGTACTTTGTGTCTGATTGTTGCCTTGCACCGGGTCCATGCTCTCGTTTAGCCAACCAGATAAAAGTAACATATCCTCTTCAAGTAAAAAGTTCTTTGATCGACTTTTTTTTTGCTTGCTTGGTGCTTGTTGACTGTGCTCATGGGATGTAGGAGGTGGTTGAGAGTAAAAAACTTTCTCAGCTTCATTGTATGCGCCATGATTGAGTAAAGAAGTAAAATTAGTGGTCATTTGTATTAATCACATAGATTGGCTACAAAATATGAAAGTTGAGTAGTTAGAGAAACGTTGTTATCACTAGTAACTAATAGACGATAACAAATTTTGTATCCAATTAGGTAGTATTAACATCAGCATCACATATAATTGCAAAACAAAGAGTTCTGATTAACTATAGTTTTCTAATACACTCCAACAATAAAATCTATGCTGTAATGTCACTATCATTTACATTAGTTAAGTAAAGTCATGTATAAGAACAAAGATGGTACCAGTTTATACATATGAATAGATCAGAGTTTTTAATTTCAGTTTCAAGCAAGCTAAAGAACACATACAGTAAGCAACCAAAATGATTTAGTGTAGTAAAAAAGAGGAAGCTAACAGTCACTGTTATCACTACTAATCACAACCAAAATTAATCCTACTTTCATTAAAATTACAACCACCATCAATATCTATCACAGTTAGAAACGAAAGTACTTAATCTAATTGTATAATCATACATATAAACATGTGAACTGGAAGTTGAAGGACCCAATCAAATTATGACTTATATAATGAAAAAAAAGAGCATAGAGAGTAAACTAGTTCATCTTATTCTAACCAAGCATGATATAGAGAGTAAATCAAAGGTCCGGTGCCTCGCTGTGTTCCCGAATCTAGGGTAGAAAAGAAAAGAATAGAAAATAACCAATTTTCCTTTCTCTCCTAATCTTTCCAAAAGTGGGAAGAAGATTTTGGAGACAAAAATAAAGAAAACTTCTTCCCAAATCTGCAGCTTTCTTTTTATTTCTTTCATAAAAGTTGTTCGGGAACAAGCTGAAGAAATGTATTCTTTACATTTCTTTTATTTTCTCTCCAAAAAAAGTTTCTGGAACACAGCGTGGGTCGACAAATTCATACGTACATATCTATGAACAAAAAGGAGAGGGGAAGCAATTGCAGTCGAGTTTTTATACCTTTTTTGTCACATGAATATCAATCTCCGAGTAATCAGACAAAGGAAACCTAATTTGATAGCAATTAAATAAGCGACACACGCCATTTGCAAGATAATTAAGTGGCGGGAGAAGGAAAAATGTTTTGCCGGGAGAGGAAAGAAATTAGCGAGGATGACGTGGAAATTTCTGCAGATCTGTAGTGGATCAATATATATAGCCAATATTTGAGGTTGACTAAAAATTTTAGCTAATGGGAATGTCTTATTGGACTGTTGTTTTTTACAAAATTTGTATAATTTCTAATTTTGGTAATTTATTTAAATTTTTAGCTAAGGGTTTTCTCCAATCGGAAATACTCTAAGAGTCTGACTTGCTTTTATAAATGCTAATAGTGGCCTATTGGGCCCCACAAGTGATGATCATTAATTTGATGTGTTTGTTATCTCGTAAAACTTCTAAATTAAAAATTAATTTAGAAAAAAAACTTCTAAATTAAGCTATTGGGCCTGACTTGGAACTGGCAAATGCTTATATTTAGCTACTGGGCCCAACATGAGATAGAACATGAAATTTGATGTTTGTTGGCTACTAAAACTATTTAATTAAGGTATTGGGCCTGACCAGGAACGGACAAGATCATGTTCAGCTGGATCTAATATTTCAACTTAACTCGAGAACAAACACTAACCAAGCAGAGCAAACACAACATATTACTCCAGTTATTGTTTGTTCCTTTACCGATAGACAATGTTTGTGATAATGTTTTTTCAGAACAATATAGTTAAAATAAAAAAGTCAATATGCAGTGGGCTCGTATTATTAAAAAGTAATTATATTTTTTTTTGGATATCCCAAATTATTAAAACTCTATTTTTTGTCGTTCAGTTTCTCAATTCGGCTCTTACTTACTTCTAAAATCATTTATAAGATTATAAGTCGTATTTGTCTAAAAAAATAATAATATTTTTATTGACAAATAAATACTCATAAATTCAATTTCCTCATAAATGCTGTTTAATAAAATTATTTGGCTGATAAAATTATGTAAAATATAACCTTATTATATAAATTTGACACTTTATATAAATTTAAGTATTTATCCAAATTTCCTAGTGCACATTTAATACACTTTTAAATATCCAAAAAATTCAAATATCTATGAAGTACATTTAGAGATAATTTACCCACTCTCCCGTACTTAAAAAATATTAATGTAACAATCATACAGCAAATAAATTTTTAAATATTTAAATTTCCCGTAATAAAAGTTTCAGACAAAATATCTTTTTTCCTCTGACCCAACAAAACAAAACGTAGTACAACAACAAAAGATACGCGTCCGTGTGATGTTTGGTGAAGCGGATTTAATAAATTTTGGAATCCAGTCTTCAGACATATAAGCCGGCTTTGAGAATCCAACTGAAATATATATGTACAAGATATACACACACAAACATTAAAGTTAACTCAAAACTCGACTTCTACAAGGTCATTTATCTCTCCCTTTCTTTCTACATCTATTAAATGTTTATTTCTACTTATATATTCATAAATTTTCTTTTAATGGTTTGATCTTTTGTTGTCTATTCTTGAAACTTCACAATGGTCTTCGCTTTAATCTATGGATTGCAAGATGGGTGTCTTGTATATGTTCTTGAAATTGGATTTGTATTGCAAGGTCACAACTTTTGGATTAATTTGTTAGTATCCTTTGTTGTTTTTGAGTTTTAGGTTAAGTTTAGTTATGGGGTTGTAAAGATTTGTGCTTTCTTGATTTTTAGAGCTTGAATTTGTTACAAGTTGTGATCAATTGTAGTTGTAGATTAATGTTAACATAGGTGATTAAATAACTGTTTGTGGGTTCAAGAAATGTATAGAAAGTTATAATTTTTCATTATTTTAATCATGTTATAGACATGTTGTAGATGATTTGTCAATTAGTTATAAGTCCCTTTTTGCTAGAATAATACAGATATCTTGTAACTTTATTCTCTGTTAGGAGATATCTGAAGTTAGGCAAGTTTGTACCCGGAATCTAGAGTTGTGTAATTGCTAAATTAGTTGAAACTAGGAGTTTCCTTTTGTACTTGGCAAAAAAAGGAGTTTCCTTTTGTTATGTGTTGCAAATAAATGTAATTCGTAAAATTTGTTTTCAAGAGCTTATAGAAATAAATTTTCTTGTTAGCTATGGTGGTTGATTTGGTATAGTGTTGGATTTTGTGTAATGTTCTTGTTGCTTTAATCTGACAAAAGGAAGTGAGATTTGAATATATATAGCATTTAATGCTTAAGTAGTGGAAAAGTTGTTTGTGTTTAAAGTGTGGAATTTCATAGTGCTTTAGGTACTCCAAGAGGTTTTCTCTAGTGGGAATCTTCTTCTTTGCTTTGTGCTTTTGGTCTATTATATATCCCTTTTTCCTTGGTTCTTAAGCCATTGGGAAGAAGTTTTAACAAATTACTGATTTTAATGTTTGCAGTTATGGTATTTTGCGGAAGTAAGTGAAATTGGGTCTTCGGCTGAGCAGAATAAGACAAGTGGTTTGTAATTTTTGTACCTTTAATCTACAGTATACACCATATATAGCAGTTCTGCTGATTGTGGACAAGTGGACGTGTTTGTATAGATGTCATTTCGCAGTATAGTACGTGATGTAAGAGATGGTTTTGGAAGTTTATCGAGAAGGGGTTTTGAGGTGAGACTACCTGGTCATCCTCACAGGGGAAAATCTCACGGAGCTGTTCATGAGTTGTTTGACGTACCTGTAGTCATCCAGGACAGTAGTTGGGCTAATCTTCCACCTGAGTTACTGAGTGATGTGATCAAGCGGTTGGAGGCAAGTGAGAGTACATGGCCTGCTCGAAAGCATGTTGTTGCTTGTGCTGCTGTGTGCAAGTCATGGAGGGAAATGTGCAAAGAAATTGTTATAAATCCAGAAGTTTCAGGAAAGCTTACTTTCCCAGTCTCTCTGAAACAGGTAGCTTCTCTCTGCTTCTTGGTGATTATAGGTATGCATTAATGGTGTGCAACACATTAATTCACCGAGTATACTATTTAAACATTCCTTAATATTTACACAAATTCTAAATGTTGAACTGAAACATTTTTGTTGCTATGAGTTTAGCAAGTTATTCTAGTAACTTTCTGGTATCTCTGCAGTACCTTGATCTTCTGTTCATTTGGTCATAAGATTATTAAATAGTATTATGATCTATCTAACTAGTGCTTACACTTCTCACAGTTTCAGTGATTTGGACAGAGATAAAAGTGCAAAATGACTTAAAATGAAGTAAATTATAATGTAAATCATGCCTTTCATATATATTAATAAATTTGTGACAATCTTATATTATCTCGAAAAATCTCCTTAGTTATTTAGAATGAAAAAATTAAGGGACATAATGCCAAAAATCATGCCTCTGATAAAGTAAGAAATTTCTGACAATCTTTAACTACCTTGAATTTTACCACTAAGAGTAATGCATACTTTAAAATTTCATAACAAGAGTCTATTGCATCTGATCATTGAACACCATTAAAGAAGAATTGAACGAACGATCATCGTCACCGTTAAAGAATAGAACAAACAAACATCACAAATTAAGATATCTGAGGGCTTAACTTCTATTGCATTGACTAGTATGTTACAAAGACATAGTCTAGATAGCTTGTAACATCTCAATTGATAAATTAAAAAAAATTCCAGTTCCAACTTCCAAGAATATTACTCACTCTGTCCCAATCTTATTGCCCACTATTACCATTTTCTTCTGTACCAAAATAATTGTCCAATTTGATAAATATGGTAAATAAAAGTTAAGTAAAAGGTTTATAAAAAGTAAAAAATTCTTGTACTAGTTTTGTTTTAGAATTCTATTTGATTTGATTGAATAAAAGGTGGATTTAGATTGATAGACAAGAAAAAGGGGACGACGATTACTAAATATAACTCACCTCACGGCTCACAACTCATTTTACTAATTTGAATAGAAAAGTATTTCAAAATGGAAAATGCTAGAGGTCCCAAATATTGTTACAATTTTTTTTCCCAAATGCTTTATAAATAGTAACTTTCCTTATAATAACATGGGATCCCACATGCATTCATATGCGCCAACGAATTAAATTTCGACACAAATGCCATGTCATTTTATAACTACTAAGGTACAATTTTTGGGTTACCTAGGATTACTCTTTCAAAATATGTAACTTCCTTAAATTAAATAGTAGCTCATATTTCAAATTATGAAACTTCCTTCAATAAAGGACAGCGATTGTTATTTGTTAAGATACACATATTTTTTTTTTTTTTTTTTTTGCTAAGTTAAGATACACATATTTACTTTCTATAGTTTATAGCTTTAGAGCAAATGGGTTAGTACATCATACATGCTAAATATGGTAAGGCTCTAAGTGATAGAGCAGTAGCGTTATTTAAGGTATGTTGTCACGGTTTTCTGTATACGTGTCTTTAATTTCATGATTCTATAATATTAATTATTGGGATCAATAATGTCTTTAAATGCATCAGTTAGGGTTGGACATTAGAACGTATGTGCTTTTTTTTCTTTGTAATAGTTTTTACACATCTTGTCTGCTTGGCTTTAAAAATTAAGAACATCCAGCGGGAGAAGATATATCATGTACGACAACCTAAAGGTCTGACTGAAACGTAGATATGCCAGTTTATTTGGTTTCTATTAAGCTCTGTAGAAAGCATCTTAACCATTATTGTATCATTGAAATATTCATATTTGCAAATTTATCTTGTGTATATGTAAGTTTGAGTTTAGCCATATCTTTTGCCTTGTTCTATGATTCACATGATTTACTGTCTACTACCATTACAGCCAGGAACTCGGGATGGCACTATACAGTGTTTTATCAAGAGAGACAAAGCTAATTTGACTTACCGTCTGTTTCTTTGTCTCAGTCCTGGTAAGTGTCTCTCAATGTTATTAACTTGTTACTAGTTTTATCTCAATATTATCCCTTTGTCCATGTGCTTCGGCCATATGGTACTTAGGAAGTTCCTATAATGACCACAGTCAACTTATGGCTGATGTACTTGCATTACTGTGACTCTAGTAATGTAATGTGCTTGTGTTCTTGGAACAATTTTTAGTTGGAAGCATCAGGTTTACTAATATTCATGGAATTGTGTATTACTTAAATATATGTGTCGGATCTGTACAGATCTATCTTCGACAGAATCTGCAATTGCCAGAGGGATGGTTTCATTTGCTGTAGATAAATGCATTGCAATAAATAATTAGGCGTGGAAACTATAAATGCTCTGGGTAAAGAATTAGATCTATACCCCATTAATGTACGCCCTGTTAATGATTCCTGATTAAGGCTTAGGGTTCATGAGCTTCAAGAATTATGTTTTCTGGATAGTATTTCGGCATCTTGACCTTGCCTTGAAATTTGGATGGTTTATTCAATTAATCTTGCAGTCACCACTGATCTAGCTGACCAGTACATATTATATTGATGTGTTAATATTGACCATTTCTTCCCCTTTTCTCTGTTGATTTGAAATTTGTTTTGCTTGCCACTAATTATTTATACTGCATGATGCTACTAAAAATATTTGCTACTCATGTTATTACAATACAATAACTGAATTATGGCACGGAACGAGAACATCTTTGTGGTTGTCCATGTGTTAGTTATCTTGTACTACATGGCCATCATTGGTATCTTGCAGTATTCTAATGGGGTGACAGTTAATTTTTTATTCACGGTCTCGTGATTTTGTACACTAATATGCATCTTTGCAGCCTTGCTTGTAGAAAATGGGAAGTTTCTTCTATCTGCAAAACGAACTAGAAGAACTACCTGTACAGAGTATGTAATCTCAATGGATGCAGATAACATATCAAAATCAAGCAGCACCTACATTGGAAAACTGAGGTAGAATTTGTTGAAACCTTTCAGATTTATATCTGATATAACTACTAAATCCCTATTTATAATAAGCTTAATCGGTCTTACTTCAGATTTAAATGATGCCTTATAACATCACTTTCCTTGTCCGTATCCCTCAACTTCTTATCCTTGCTATTCTTTTTAATGCTTCAGCAATTTTGTATATAACATATAGTTGAGATTTGGGAATTATATGATAGCATGTAAAATCATTAAATCAATCATATTGTAGTTCTTGGACTTCGATCTGAGACATTTAGTACTTGACAACAAATTACTGCTGAACCTCTTGTTAGATACAACTGCAACATTTTCTGAATGAGATTATTATTATATGTATAATTGGGGATGCGTATACCATTGCAAACTTCTTATTTTTTCAGTATTATAAAGATTTACTTTATTTTTTTCTTTTTTCTTTATCTACTCAGAAATCATCACTTGAATTATGATTCAAGTAGTTTACCTGTTGAACAGAGTAAATTAGCAAAAAAACACTGTTGAAAAGAGTGAGTATTGTTTGATTCTACTGGCAGTTGTCCAGACATCTTCTTCCTTAAACATTGATCATGTTTCTAACATTCTGAGTCGTGTGCAAAGCATCTGGTTTGATTTAAAGCTTTTGGCCTGCTATATGCTTTATGTAGGAATGATTTGCATTTCTTTCTTTTTTTCTTTTCAGATCTAATTTCCTTGGTACAAAATTCATAATTTATGACACACAACCTCCATATAATGGTGCTCATATATCTCCACCTGGTCATTCAAGCCGTCGATTCTACTCGAAAAAGGTTTCTCCAAAAGTCCCGACTGGGAGTTTCAATATAGGCCAAGTCACATATGAGCTAAACGTTCTAGGTACCAGAGGCCCACGCAGGATGCACTGTGTTATGCACTCAATTCCAAACTCTGCTCTAGAGTCGGGTGGGTCTGTACCAGGCCAGCCAGAGCTCTTCCCTCGTTCCCTCGAGAACTCTTTTAGGAGCATATCCTTCTCAAAATCAATCTTTAACTCAACTGAGTTCAGCAGCTCTCGGTTCTCCGACATTGTTGGTCCATGCGGGGAAGGAGAAGAGGTAAAAGAAAGACCATTGGTCCTTAGGAACAAACCGCCTCGTTGGCATGAACAATTGCAGTGCTGGTGCCTTAATTTCCGTGGAAGAGTAACCGTTGCATCAGTTAAGAATTTTCAACTGATTGCTGCTACACAGCCTCCTGCTGGTGCACCAACACCATCACAACTAGCACAACCGGCACAACCTGATCATGATAAGGTCATACTGCAGTTTGGAAAGGTTGGAAAAGATATGTTTACGATGGATTATAAGTATCCTCTTTCTGCATTTCAGGCCTTTGCTATATGCCTGAGTAGCTTTGACACAAAATTGGCTTGTGAATAGGAAAAGTACCTTTGCAAAGTTATGATTGCAGCTGAATTACTCTTTCCTTTGTTATTTCTTCTTTGATTAAGCCAACTTTGCTTTGGATGTTAATGGCAATGCCCGTGATGTTTTTAGATTTTTTCACTAAATCATGGTATTAAAGTTTGCAAATATTGTGGTTGTCATTAATATTATGTAATATAGTTTTTAACATTCATCTGTAATACTTGGGTAGCACCTCCTGTAACATTTCTATTAGTAATTCAGAATTTAAGAGTATTTCAGAAATTCAAAGGTTAAATTTTGAAAATGCGCAGAGTCTCTATGACAGAAATAAACTGTGTTGGTTAGTAGAGAAGGAGCTCACTTACTTCCGGTGTCTCCTTATAACTGCATAAACCGTTTCACCGGAAAAGACCGCAACCAGCAGTCCCGTCAAAACAACCTATGATTAACAGTTTAGTTTGTTGAACTAGTGTTCTGTCCTGCAATAGAGCAGCAATTTGTACTAAAATATACTGAAAAATCAAGCTTGAGATCTTAAATTGAGGGTTGACCATTATAAATTCACAAAACGGAATTTGATAATACGCCAGTTGATGGGTTAAATATATATTAGAAAAGAAGACTTGTTGTGGTAATACTAGAATATATCGAACCAGTGCATATTAAATTATCAAGTTAATAACAACATGTCATGGACTAGGACTAGGTACCGGTTTCTTACATTACGCGCCCACGTAGACAAGCTGAATGTGAAATTGTTATGCACGTGTGCACACTTGCCTCGTCTCTTTTCACCTTCTGCCACGTGGGAACGCGACACCTTCTACTGCCATGTAGGCAGCTAGCTAGGTAACTTGTGTTATCTACTGCTTCGCGGCTGATCGTGTACCTCAATTTGGCACTGTTGGTTTATTATCAACGGACTGGATGCTAGAGTTCGGCGTTGGGGTAGGCACACTCGCCTATCTGACGGATGTTAATGCAAGGCGTGTACGCTCAAGGGGTCATTTCTACTTTCAAACTTTGTTCCCTTCCGAATATCCAATATAAAAGTGGTAAAGTACACCCTTTTTTTTTATGTTTAATCCTGTTTCATAGGCTAAATTTGGGTTCAACATATATTACAAATATAAGTGATTTAATCAATTATTCAGATTAATATCGGTATTAAAATGTTTAATACCTTTTTTGTATGCTAAATTTGGATTCAAGATATAGTACAAGGAACAGTAAAAGGGATTTTATTTAAATATTAATATCATATTTTCAAAACGAGAACAATATTTCTGAGTTTATCTCACAACGGTTTCTTGAAATAAAAAATAATTCTCATTTGGTAAAATGATTAAATTTTTTGTGAAATTGAAAAATTTATTTATATAAGTGCTCATGGTCAAACATGCTTAAATTTTTTTACTGGCTACTCTTATAGAGGGATATTACCTAAGTATCATATAATTTTGGCTACAGACGTGTGATTTCTTTATTTTCAAAAGGTGCACCTTGTCCTCTATTTTATCCTCTATCTTTATCTCACATTGAACATATTTGGAGAGTATACTGTTAAGCTAACCAAGTTTTAAGTATGGCCACGATGAAAGATATGATGTACATTCTTCGTTGGATGGCAGGGATTCCGACCAAGAAATAGATTGAATTTTCTTATCTCTTATGGGAAGTTAGTACGACCCTTTGATATTTTCGAATACAAAAGTGCAGAAAAACATATTTGTATATTTTATAGGAATTTTATCATTTAATAATTTTGGTAATTAGATATTTATAATTGGCTAGACGGTAATTGGTAATTAATTCAGTTGAAACCAAAATTATTAAGTATGATCACACGTATATAGATAATCAACACAGTTTTATGCCATTTGTTTTTGACATATTTGAATTTCTATTTTTTGTGCTTGAATTTTCGAGAAGAGCACAAAAAATCATGAACAAAATTATTAAGACAACAGACTTGACACGGTACGCATGTCAACAACTAGACTAGGTTTTGCAATATAACAACAATAAGGTATTGCGGTGCAACTCATTAACCGCTCACTTGGCACATTTCTAACTTGAATGTATTAAATTTTGATAATATAATAACTAAATAATTAAGATAAAAAATGAATGAAGAAATACTTTGCTAATTCTTTTCACTTCATTGTTTTGACATGTGAAATTTAGGGCGGGAGAGAATCATTCTTTACTGATGTATGTATGGTTAAAAAATGAAAATAATGGTACTTTTTCTATCACATTTATTTTTATATACTTTTTTTTGGTTGTTCTATTCAATTTTATAAATTTTAAAATTTACCAAAAATAGTAAAAATTTTATAATATAAAAATTAACTAAACTCACTCACATTCACTACTTTTTCCACTATACTAACTTTAAATATTTAATATTGATTGACCCTATCACTTTACCCACTTTTCTTCGTTTTTCTCTCAACATTCCATTTTTTCTTAATTTCCGTATTCAAATCAAACGTATAGTTTTCAATGAAATGGAGGAAATGATTTCTAATCAAACGTATAGTTTTCAATGAAATGGAGGAAATGATTTTTTACAGCAGAAATATAATTATTTAATGGGGGTTATAAAAAGCGTAATATTTTTTTGAAGCCAAAGCATGGAGTATTTGATTTTTGACTATCGAGAAACAAATCTCTCGGTTTTCCTACCAAACGTGATACGCGGTCCGAATCATCTCCATATAATCCTCCCCCTCTCTCCTTAGCTTTCAGACATCCCCCCTTTTATTACATTCTCTCTACCTCTGCAAACACACTTATATACACACACACTGACAAACATTTACTATTACTACATACAAACACTTCTACTGAAACTTTTGTCCTGCCCTCTCATCATCATCAAGAACATCCATTCATTTTCTTAGATTTTTTGGGTTTTCTATCTTAATCCATCCTAGTATTTTGATCAGTTTAAATTGTTTTTTGTTCAATTGGGTTATTTCTTAATCATAAAGTTTGAATTTTATATACAAGATAATATAAAGTTTGAATCTTTTACCCAAATTTGTTGTTCCGGGCTTGTGGGTATATTTGGGTTTATCATATTAGGTATTTTACTCGAACCCTATTTGTGCTTTTCCTGTTTATGTGAAAAATATAAAGATGCCAGTTACAGATTTACAAGGCTCATCAGCTTCTCATACCAACAGGTGGGTCCATTCAATGGGGTCCACATATGGGTCTGGAATTGAAGAACAAGAACTTGAAACTTTTCAGATGCATGTGGCTGATTTTCTAGCAGATTTGTCATCTGTTAGTTCAGGTGAATTTTTGTCACTTTCTTGGATTCAGAAGCTTCTAGATGTTTTTCTTGTTTGCCAAGAAGAATTTAGGGCTTTATTGTTGAGTAACAAAGAATATTTAAAATTGTCGCCTATGGATCGATTGGTTAATGAATATTTTGATAGGAGTGTGAAGGCTTTAGATGTATGTAATGCTATTCGTGATGGTATTGAGCAAATTAGGCAATGGCAAATGCAATTGGAGATCGTGTTGTGTGCTTTAGATAATCAAAAGAGTCTTGGAGAAGGTCATTTTCGTCGTGCTAAGAAGGCTTTGATTGATTTAGCAATTGGAATGCTTGATGAGAAAGAGTCTAATTCGGTTGTTGGTCAAAGAAACCGGTCTTTTGGGCGTGGTAGTGTTAACAGGGAGAAAAGGTCTATGGAGAACCATCGATCGTTGTCGTGGAGTGTTTCGCAGTCTTGGTCAGCTGCTAGGCAGTTACAAACTATTGGTAATAATATTACTGCTCCTAAGCCTAATGAGATTTTGGCTACTAGTGGACTAGCTGTTGCTGTTTATACCATGAATTATGTGTTGTATTTTGTGATGTGGGCTCTTGTGGCAGCGATACCTTGTCAGGATCGAGGTTTACAGACTCATTTTCATGTCACTAGGCAGTTCATCTGGGCTGGTCCAATCCTTGCACTTCATGAGAAGATTCTGGAAGAATCAAAGAAGAGGGAGAGAAGAAATGCCAATGGATTGTTGAGGGAAATTTATCAGATTGAGAAATGTGCGCGTCATATGAATGAACTGATAGATTCACTTAACTTTCCCGTGAATGAGGCTAAAGAGGATGAAGTGAAACAGAGGGTGAAGGAGGTCCGAGTGGTTCATGAAGAAATAAAGAAATTTTTGAACCCCATGGAAAGGCAGGTGAGAGAAGTGTTCCACAGGATTGTTCGGAGTAGAACTGATGGACTCTATTCCATGGGAAGAACAAGCACATCATAATGTGGGATTCAAAATGTATATATTTTGGAAGTTAAACTATATTATTCTTGCAAAAAAAAAGGGATCTAGGAGGTTAAGTACGCACAGTTATATATATACTGTCTAAAGAGTTTTAGACTATGGATTAGACTTTCATGTTCATAGTTCACGTGATGTTGTGGCTTGATTTGCCTTGGTATAATTATAATATCTGAGTATATATTCCTTATGTCATAGATGTTTATTTCCTTATTCCATTATACATATTGTTTATTTTGGATAGAGATTCTATCTGTTAAAGTTGCACTACATTTTGTTTAATTTTGTGTCAGTGTGATGGAATGATGATATGTTTGGCTCATATTTCTGATTAAATTTTTAATCCAGCTCCTGAAGTGTGAATGCGTGACATAATTTTCTATGATCACTTGTCCTCTGCTATCATGTGCAAAGAATTGTTAAGTATGTTTACCTTCTTTGGATCAATAAGATTGCATTTGCAGACCTATTGTAGTTCTGCTTTTTCTTATTGACCTCTTCATTTTTGTGGAGAACGACTGGACTCGAGTGTATGTCGATCCTTTACCATGTCTCAAGGAACGCTAGCAGAGACTGCTATTTTCAGAAATTTCAAGTTAATGGAAGTTGGTCCTGGTGTGCTCATATAGACATGACTTGAATGGTTGATTCAATCCCTAATCACATAGAGGGGCTTGTTTGACCCTGGTTCATGAAATCAACATCAGCCTGCCAAATTTAGCTTCAAGTGTCTTGACCTGGAAGAATAAATAAAGTGGTTACAGATTTAGAATTTCTGCATTCAATGGTGGGGTATTAGTCTCTTCTTTATTGTCAACTTTTTTTTGGTTCCCCTGGATTTTTTTTCATTTGAAAAGTAGGAGGCTATATTATTAGTCTGCTTGGAGTATTTGATACTGGCAGTTTACACGGTCGAACATTGGAGGCCCTTTTATTCATGTCAAATCATTTGGCAGAGATTTAATCACTTGCACAAAAATGAAATGAGAATCCAGAAAACCAAAAAAAGTGTAACAATATAAACATCTACACCTTTCTAGGAGACTAACAAATTTGTTTTTTTAACTGTATGAGAAGTTGAATACTTGCAGACTTGCATTGTTTCCTTGGCTGAATATAAGAAGTTGCATACTTGCAAATTCTTCACTTTTTCGCAGTTCGCTGCATCTGCAGGTAATTCTCATAAGTTGACCTGTTTCAGTACTAGTTAACCCATGCATAAAAAAATCATACAAGATTGCCCAAAATCAATGACTAGAAGTGCCCGAGGTAAACACCAAATCACACAACTATCTTGGTGCCAGATATGTGATACTAAGTTGATTAGATGTTTCGGATTCACGAGTGCTTGCTGAAGAATGAGTTTGATGTGGATTTCTCTCGGAGTAAAACCCAGGCTCTTTCGGAATATCCAATTCAGTTTTACTACTGAGCATCAAAACCACTGATGCCATGCTTGGTCTATCTTCTGGATATTGTTGCACACACAACAAAGCAATATGGATAACTCGAAACACTTCATATCGATTATAAGATTCCATGATCAGATTCTCAACTATTCCCAGATGATTGCCTTTATTATAGCTTCTCCAAACCTGAAATGTTGATATCATTTATCAAAACTTACTACATTCAAACCAAATTTTGTTGTAATATGTAAATAGCCCCTGGCCAAGTCTCTTACCACTACCCCTTAACCAAGGTGATGGGCTTCCTTGGAAATCTAAAAATTATGTAGGCTAATGGCATTTAAATGTTTATATATGTCCTTACATGTCCAAGAAGATTATGATTGTGATCTGGATGTTCAAAACTTCTGTTTCTCTCCCCACTTACTATCTCTAGCACCAGTACGCCAAAGCTATAAACATCAGATTTAGTTGAAAATACACCTTCAATGGCATATTCCGGGGGCATGTAACCGCTGAAAGACAAAAGTAAATACAAGATTAAACCCTGACCAGTGAAACACTGATTATAATTTTTGTAATATTGTTGAAGCGCTTACTAGGTTCCCACTACTCTTGTTGTGCTTGCTTCAGTTTCAGTTTCTCCAAAAATTCTAGCCATGCCAAAATCTGAAATTTTTGGGTTCATCTCGTAATCTAGTAAAATATTACTCAATTTGAGGTCTCTGTGAATGATTCTTAACCTGGAATCCTGATGGAGGTAGAGTAGTCCCCTAGCAATGCCATTTATAACGTTGTAGCGCTTTTGCCAGTGAAATGACTTGCAGAGTTCTTTATCTGATGATTTATCTTAATGATTAACATCCCGGTAACAATTGATCATGTGCGATATACTTGATTGAACAAAGTGTATTTTATAAATTGCGCAAAACTAGCATTGATGCTTTTGTAAGGGCCTCTTACCAAAAAAGAAGGAATCTAAATCTCTACTGGGCATATATTCATAGATCAGCATTCTTTCCTCTTCTTCAACACAGCACCCGAGAAGCTTCACAAGATTCCGATGTTGAAGCTTAGCAATGCATGAAACTTCGTTCATAAATTCATCTATTCCTTGTCTTGAAGTGTTCGATAGCCTCTTCACAGCTATCTCTTGACCCTGGTCCAACATGCCCTAAAGATAACAAGACAAAATTGGAACATTAATTAGAAATGTTTTGAAAAAGTAAGTCAAACTCTTGGTGATGTTTGGTGTATCCGGCACAAGATAATAACCTTGTAAACAAGTCCAAAGCCGCCCTCTCCAAGCTTATTGCTGAACGAGAAACCATTGGTGGCTTTAGAAATTTGCAAGAAGGTAAATAAAGGTAGTTCCAACTCGTCCTTGTTAATTCCTTCAGTTGCATGACCATTGGATCGAACTCCCATAATTCCTGCGCACAAAAGGAGCGTATTATACAAGCATTGTTATGACTGAAGCAGAATTGTGATTTTCCCCTCCCACAAGAGCGATTAAGTTCAATCTGCTGGCCAGTTACATTGAAAACAAATTTGTAAGATGGCTACAGCCAGTTTAAAATTCGGCTACCTTTTCTTTCCCGCTTTCTCTTCCTGAATGCATACAAAAGTAACATGACAAGTATCACTGTCATTGCTGTTAATACTGGGATTATAATGACTACCACCAGACTTGTACTAGAGTGTTTGTTTTCATCTGTGCAGCCAATAAAAGAAATAATTTCGGTCAATACATAGTTTGAAGAAGAAAACTGAATTTAAGGATAAATCTCAATTATCAGCAGGTCTATGAGGCATTGTAGGCGGTGCAGGCATGTCTGTCTCAGTATCAGGGCAAGGGCCTCGTCATCAAACCCAACTTGTCTACGGAAACAAATATTAGCAGGTGTATGAAGCAACAAACAACTAGTTATATAGGAATGCAATGACATACCTAATTCGGAGGCAGCCAATCGTATAAACAGATCTTGTCCATCATCTGTGTAACCTCTCATATCAGTAAGATCACCAAACCACAACAAGCATCCACTTCCACCTCCTCTGTGATCTGCATTCGAATATGCCGTACAAGAGCAGTTGTTCAAGCATCTCCGTTCACATTCAAGCAGGCTCATATTCATGTTATACCATGAGAGTCGTGTATCTGGCAGTTTCACACCCGAAACCTTCACAAAACCATCCCCATTCTTACAATCTAGTTGAGTATTTCGAGCACACCCGCCAGACCAATCTGCTGCTGACCAGGCTCCAGGAAAATTGGGATGAAACCATTGCATACATTCACATTTAGGTGCTTTATTAATGTTACAAACACCATTTCCACCGCACAATCCATAACTATCGCAATCATTTACCTGGAGAGACAGATAAATTGTCCACTGCTGTGTTTCTTTGTTCCATGTCTGGCGTTGTAAACGACCCTCTGGAGTCAGTATGGTTCTTGCAATAGCAGATTCAGAAGTATTGGTGACCTCAAACATATAAAAAATCTCCTTCTCCGATATAACATACTGAACTGTATATATTTCATTTTGTTCTACATTGGGAATGCCACTAAATCTATCACCAACCCATGGTCCTGACCTGTATGAAAGGTTTGGACCACTCCACAGCAAGAATTGTGGGTAACCATTAGGATCAAACCGGTACACAAAATTACCTGAAGATGGATCATCAACGCTTTTCCATGAAGAAAGATACCTCTGCAAGCCCGTGACAAAGTCTATTCCTAACTTCATCCCTGGCAGAAAATTATCAACAGGATGATCAAAGCTTTGCCATACGATGTTTTCAGTCCCATCATCATTTTTATCCCGGAAAACAAGATTTCCTGTATCTAGTAGCTGCGCTATAGGATTGTTAACTGATCTTGATGAATTTGATGACCATATCACCGTTCCGTTGACAAGTACAAGTATCCCTTTGCTAGTCACGGTTACAACCCCGGAAGTGTTTGTAACTGGATGATCTCTATTAGCCACCCAAACAACTGTCCCGTTGGATATTTTGTTGTACCATATACCAAAATATCGATTTTGTGGAAGACCATGAGTGCTGAAAAATCCCATTTCGAACTCTCCATGTTCTGAAACAATGGTTTCTCCATCTCTTAAAGTCTGATTTGCGTTTATATTGTCTAGTGCATTACAAGTTGTCAAGAATGTGAATGAAAAGAACAAAAGAATGATAGTGCCCGTCATTATATCGCTTAAGCCGTTGTCTTTCTGTGTTTTAATATAATTACGATAATAGTGTATCAAATATTTATTTCAATGTAGAAGAGGAGAAGACAGGAAAAGAGTCAATATTTTACTAGACATTGTTTGTTAAAACAGGTATCCACGAAATTTCAGTTAGCCACCTTTAAGGTCTTTGTACAATCTAAAACGTGACCAATGACTTCTTAATATCAGTTTTTGTATTATAGTTCATTCCCCTCGAAGTGTCTCTATTCCTAATGGCTGACATTGAAATGCTTGTAGACTTTCCTAAAGTTTTACCATAAACAAAAAAGATCAATTATTTTTATATACTTTGTATTGCTGGAGGAAATAAGTCACAGTAAGGATTAGGCCTGTCAATGGATCGGGTTTGGATCGGATCGACCTAAATCCATATCCATATCCATTTATTTTCTCGGATTCGGATCGGATCGGCTCCGGATTTTTTATAGGCCGATCCATATCCGGATCCGTTCAGATCACGGATTTCGGATCGGATATCCGCTCCATTTATGTATATTTATTTTTTAACTTCAATTATTACAAAATCTTTTTAAAATTAACAATTTCGAAAAATATTAAAATAAAAGTAGAATTAACGAAGTCCAAAGATAAATTGCGAACTAAAATTCGCTTTTTGAAACAAACATACTATTGGGTTGTACAGTATTTTAATTCTAATAATGAAAAAAATTGATGTTGCAAAATGAAAGTTTATATGAATTGAGAGTTTGGTTATGCGGCTCTAAAAGGTAAAAAAACTAGGGTTATAGAAATGGACTAGACTATGGAGATCGAACCGAACGAAATATAGATAATGAGACTTGACTCAAGGATAATGGGACTTGACTCGAGAATAACGGTACTTGACTTAGAAATAAAAGTGTTATATGAATTGAGACTTGGGTTATGCGGCTTTAAAGGTAAAAGAACTAGAGTTATAGAAATGGACTAGACTACAGAGACTGAACCGAACGAAATATAGATAATGGACTTCACTCGAGGATAATACGTTTAAAATTAGAATTATTAAAAACTATTTTTATTACATTATATATATAAACCGGATCGGGTTATTAACGGATCGGATCGACCTAAATCCATATCCGCTCCATTTATAATCGGATTTTTCTTGTCGGATCGGATCTCGGATCGGATTTTTAATAGGTCGATCCATATCCACTAGAATGGCCTCGGATCGGATTTTCGCTCCATTGACAGGCCTAGTACGGATTACTGAAATACTAGAACAACTATTGAAAAAATGACTGTTTTAGGAGATTGATGTTTGTAACCGTGAGGGGGGCTGGACTTACTGGTATGTCGGCTTGTCTCGGGTCGGGTTTCAAATCCCTTTTGTCAAGATGGGGCTTACCAATTTACAAGATGGAATACTGCTGTTATACAATACTTGTTGGCCTTGATAAACAGGCATAATGTTAGAGCATCTTCAATATTACAAAATTCTTAGATAAACAAGTATGTGGTATGTTTAGATAATATTTAAAAATAATTTACACATCAATCATATATCCTTTTAGCAAAAATTATAGACAATTATTTTTAGTTGGCTATATTTGTCCAACCAAAAAAACTCTTAGGCATAATTTTATATAATTAGAATATAGATAATATTATTGGAATGTATATCAAACTCCTTAGCTAAAATTTTATAAAATGGTGATAACCAACCATTTTATATTTTGTCATTAAAGATATTCTTAGAATATAAGATCTTCAAAGGGGTATTTTTCTAATACTTCGAGATTTTAGAGTGAATGCTTCCTTAACATGGTATTAGAGTTTAGCCGGTAGAAAACTCCTGTCACCCATAATATTTTCACAATTTATCGTGACACTAAAGATAAATTTATGCCCCAAACCCTCACTCGAAAACCCATTTATGGGTTGAAGAGTGGGACACCGACGTCCATCTTTGGGGCATTAATTGTCTTTAATGTTCATAATAAATTGTAAGAATATTGGGGGTGACAGGAATTCGAACTTGACTCCTTCCCCCCATAAGCTCTGATAACAAGTTAAAGAACCGGTCACTCTAAAATCTCAAGGTGTTAGAGGAAGGCCCTTTCCAAGATCTTATATTCTAACACTCCCCCTCACTCGAAATACAATTTATGGGTCGAAGACTAGATCACGGGCACCATCTTTGGCTGTTCGTGTCCACGATAAATTGTGAGGAGTAGAACCTGAGTCTCTTACCAGCCTGAGCTCTGATACAATGCCAATGAACCAATCGCTCTAAAATCTCGAGGTGTTAGCGCTTTCCAGGATCTTATATTAATAATTTAACACTCCACTCTCTAGGTGATTATATAATAGTAATCTACATGTGCCACAAATGATTTGAGATAACTTCTGCCAATTTTTTGATTCACATATCGAGTTCGACACATGTCAAACTGTCTCTTGATTATATGATCCAGATCCCCCTTGACCGGTGCTGTAAGTCCATCTAGCTCTCTGACTCCCTTAAGCCCATACTAGAAGGCACACCTTCCTCCCCTTTAACCCAATCATGGTGTAATAACCCCAAAATTTTGAACTTTTTGTAACCCTTATGAATAGTGTTTTTGCTGATATTGCTGAATAAGAAAACTTTTCATGCCACACTATGTAGGGGTTCTTTTATTGTTATTCTGAGATCTTATTAGTACTCTATATGATATATAAGTGTATGTAAAGATCGTCAGAATCCAAATTCAAACACTTTGATTTTTCTCGAAAATCCACCAGATACCGAGAGAATTGAGTATAAGGTAACATGATAAAAAGGATTTAAATTCAAGGATTATAAGAGAGAATCATAAAAGGAATATAATGTATTGAGAAAGGTTAAGGAAACCCAAGTAATAAGATCCCGGGTATGATCCCTCAAACGATAAACGAAAACGAAAGTTAAGCGAACCGTATAACAGATCAGCGGTCATTAGCCAAGCAATTAGAAGCTAATCAAAGAGATTAGTGAGGATGATGTCATCAAACCAATAAGAAGAGGACAAGCATGGGAAGATGACATAGGATTGATGACCTAAGCATGACCAAAGAGAAGTGTGTTGTTGGTTGATTAAGAACCACACAAAAATCACCATGGTTAAAAGGTAAATAATTAAAACAAAAGCCAAAAACAACCAACCAACAAATCATTTCACCAAAACACAAGTTGACTTCACTTTTCTTCAAGAAAAGCTCTCGGCCTCTTTTCCATTTCAAGAAGAAAAAAACAAAATCCAAGTTCCAAGCTTCATTAATTAGTGAGGTGATTATCTAAGACTCCTTATACATACATATAGCTATCCTATAAGTTTAAGCTTCAAATTCCTTCACAATCTCTTCCTAAAATTCATGGAAGAAGAGGGTGAATAGTGTTTTTCAAGAACTTAAAATTTTGTTCTTGAGTTTTTGTTTAGATTAAGCTTGGGTAAGGAATTTCAAGGGTGATTCCAAGCTAATTAGTTACTCCTACTCACCAAGGAAGGTATAATCTCAAATCCTAGCCCTACTTTTGTATATTTAGAGCTTTTGTGTTTAGTATGGTTCATGAGAAGATTGATTATTGAGTATTTAGAGATGTGTTGGTTTTGTGATGTGTTTGGAGTTGTAAAACTTGTTGATTAGTTAAAGAACTTAAGTAAAGCTTTTAGTTCATGATGGGAAGTAGTATAAATTTGGAAATATTGAGTTGTTGGGGCTGTTGTAGCATTGTAAGTATGGAGTTTGGTTGTATGGTTGAATTGTGGTTGATTGGTGGTTGATTTAGAGTAGGATAAAAATTGGTAATCGCGTAAACATAGCCGTCGTAATATCCGATTTACTTTAGACTGTTTTGTTCTTAACAATATGGACCCGAGAACTCACTGTTAGGTTTTGACCATTGCCATGATTAGATAGTTCATGTTACGAGCTTCGTTTTGATATGTGGTTCGTTTGAATCCGATGTACGGTTTAGGAGAAACGACCGTTTTAAGTAACGGCGTTTCACGAACGAACCATTACCCCTCGCCTTACTTTGAAACATAGGTTAAAGACCTTAAAGGACTAATTGGAGTATGAATCATTTATGTAAAGTGTATTAGGCAGTTGATAAGGCACTCGCGAAAGAATCGCCTTAAAACCCTTAATGGTTAATTTATTAAAAATGGTGGAGCCGAGGGTACTCGAGCGACTTAAGAGAATCGTTGAGCGCAAAGCGAGTGTTAGAGTCTAATTGGTTAAAGTATAGATTCATAAGCGACTTTGGTTTAGTTCCAACTTATATGTTGTTTATAGGTTACCAGACTCGTCCCAAGCCATTTATCACCCCCAGTCGCTCATGCAAGTTTTCTACCCGTTATACTGTTGTTGTGATGTATACATATGTATATGCATTATCTTGTGATAGATGCATGATGGTTAATTAGAAAATCTTGAGATATATTGGAGCATGTGATATGGTATACATGCATGTCTGTTTCGTAATCTTGATATATATCTGTTGATTCAAATGCTTATAAGTTGCATAATACCTATGCTAGAGATAAGCAGTAGTTGCGTATACCCTTAGTATAGGGGACCCAAAGGTGAACATTTTTCTAAACCGGGAGTCGATGTTTCCGAGTATAATATATATATATATATTTATATATATATAGATATAGTTTTCAAAACTATTAATCGAATAAGGTTTATTCGATAACTTTATTTTATTCAATGAATATTATTTTGAATATTCATTCGAGGACTTATGACTCCGCTTCTTTTATTAAATAATATTCTTTATTTTATTAAAGAATAATGTTTCAATAATCAAACTTATTTTCGATTATTCAAATAAAGATCATACTTTTGTATAAGTATATCTTTGGTTATTAATATTCATTTCAAGTATGAGTTTTAAAACTTTTACTTCAATTATTTTTATAAGGATTATCCTTATGGGAATATTATTTAAATAATAATATTCAGATATTTTTTAATATATCGGGACTGATTTATTTCATTAAATCAGCATTACTCCAAACATTCTTAAAAAATATTTTCGAGTCTTCAAAATGATTTTAAAAGTTAGAGCGGATCCCAAAACTCGTTTTCAAATTTAAGCTCTTCCTTTCAAAGGGGACTTGAATACTCGCTCAAAAATCTAAGGGATCCGGCTCTGTGGTGTATTTTATATTCGCAACATGGTTGTTATTTTGAGAAGACAATTTGATTACTTGCCCAACGTTCGGGAAGTAAGTCCATCTAATTGAGTCGGCATAAGCGACAGGCCGGGGTACGGTCTATGAAGGTGTAAGAGGCTGGGTGACAGTCCATCCACGCGTGAGTGGCCGGGTAACGGTCTAGCGCGAGGTCCTAATGCGGCCAGGGTGATGACCGACGAGGAATTCATCCATCTACAGTAGAAAATGTTACTTATTGGTATCTTTGCCTGATCAGCAAGATATCGGGTTTATACAAAAATTCTTTTCCTTTCCAAAAAAAAATTCATTGGATGTTACAAACTCTGTTCATACTTTACATGACAGAGGTCTCCAAGAAATGTATAAGAGATATATATGTGGATATATATCGGGACTTAATGAAGTATCTCTTAACTTCATTTCATTCAATAATATTTCAAAGATTTAATCTATTCAAGTCTTAACTTGTGGTCTCATCTATGGGATGACCTTTTGAAACCTATAATACTTTGAACAGTGGTAGTTCAAGTAGCTTTATAAAATGGTATAAGTATAAAGAAGTAATTAGTAACTTCATCTTCCTTTAAGCTTATATCCAGTAAGTACCTACCTCACACTTGATAAATGATTCTAGTAAGTTATCCATTTAGATACTTGCATTATTGTTTACACTATATATTATCTTGCGAGCTGTAATGCTCACTCTTGCTTTATTTCTTCATCACACAACAATAGTTAGGAAAGATGGCCAGACTCAAGCAGACCCAGCGCAAGCGCGTGGGAAGCGTCCCGCGTCTTCCCGTTGATGTTGTAGCTGCTATAGCTGCAGAGGTAGATCTATTGGTAGATCAAGCATTCTTCTTTTGGGAACCAAATATTATATAATTATAACTTGTGGCAGATAATGGAAATTAACTGTAAACTTATCGAGTAATCATTTTGGGTTGTAATAACTTTTAAATTGTGGATTCAAAACTTGTACTTATTTCAATTTCATCTCTGAGACTATAACGGGTTGTGGTGTGTGTTAGTGTGGGGTCACAGCATGAGGTAATTTATTATTAATTAAGTTAAGTGATATTGTGGAAAGAATGACCGTGACGACCCGGATCCCCGACCCCGGATCTGGGGGTGTTACAGAAATGGTATCAGAGCCAAGCGTTATAAACCTCAGAGATGATGCGACGATATAATAATAAACTCACAAAGATAATAAGAACTCTTGCCAAGTTCATAGTCGGACCACTTAAAGTAGCACTGACAGTTAAAACCCTTACGGGAACCCTTATAAATATCATGATAGTAACTTAACTCGTTTAATGTGTAGGCACATGAGATAGAGGACCCAGAGATGTTCAAGCGTGAGCATGATGAGGCACTGCTAGATGCCGAGGATCAGGAGGAGCCTGAGATGGAGGAGGAGGAGGAGGACCCCTCAGAGGAGTCAGAGACAGAGGTTGTGGCGATTTCAGATGAGGAGGACCCGGATGAGGTCCTAGTAGCAGAGGAGCATGTCGGAGCTATGGTAGAGTACACTGGTACCCCTTTACCCTCACTCCCGGTGGTCAGAGCTCCTACCCCTCCACCACTATCGTGGAGCCCCTATGATGACAGCTCAGAGACCCATACTCCCGAGCCTAGGCAGACCGAGGAGGCACCCCCAGCGGCTCCGGATTCACCACCTCTCGACCCTGCCCATAGGCAGTCATTGTTAGCTCACGGCTATGTTCAGGATGTACTGAGGACCCGAGTGGCTGTTGCTGAGGCCCAGCTGGATGAGGTCAGGAGGGAGTTGGATGCGGAGAGGGTGGGTAGGTGTGCCCGAGCTTATGAGACTAGGGCTACTATACCCCGATCCTTGAGGAGGGAGCTGACGGGGATAGAGCTCACGTCCCGAGCGAGACTCCGATCGCTCCAGGGGGACAGGCATGGTAGGATCTCCAGGCGGCAGGCCGACTATATCTTCCGTCGTGCGATGGAAAGGGTATGGCAGCTGACCCACTCCGGTGTGTGATTCAGGACCGACGATGGTATAGTCTAGTTGTCTAGTTAGTCGAGGCCATAGTAAGAGCCAATTTTCTGGGATAATTGACTTGTATATAGCATCCCTTTTTCTGACTAGACAGATAGACTCTTGTGTATCACTTTTGGGCAGATGGCTGTAGCACTGTTGTACTTTTGACCAGATCAAACTATGTATTTCTCGCATTATGTATATATTTGTTTCCTTTCAGTTCAGTTCCCTAGTGACGAGATCACTGTTTTTATCATTATTATTACTGCACTCCTTATTAGAACTGTCATAAAATAATAGAATTGTGAGATACATTCTCCCCATTATAGAACTGTGCAAGGCACAATTTTGTGTATGATTATGACCTAACGTTGAATTTCCCAAAAAAATTTATCAGTATCATGCCGCCAAGAAAGATTGGAACTAGGGCGAACCCTGGATCTGAGGACCAGGGAAGCCATAACCAGGACGATAGGAACCAAGAACACAGTGAAGAGGAGGATGATGATTATGTTGAATAGGATGACTCCCTGTATGAAGAAGAGGAGGAAACATATGATGTTGAGGGATTTGAGATAGAGGCTGAAGAAGGAGAAACTGAGGTTGAGCAACCAGTACCAAACTCAGGCATGGATCCCATGGGACAATTCATGCAACTACTAAGGCAGAACTTGGAACGTCAACCCAACCCACCCCCTCAAGGAAATAACAATGCTGTGGCAAACACCTTCAGGGCTTTCAAGTCCCTTAAGCCCCCTGAGTTCCACGGATTAGCCGACCCAGTTGAGGCAAGGGCATGGTTAAAGGAAATGGAGAAATCCTTTGAGATTCTGAGTACCGATGAGGCACAGAAGACTGTATTTGCTACCTACCTTCTGAAAGGAGAGGCTAACTACTGGTGGGAGGCCAAGAAAAACATGGAGACAGATGCTATTATAACCTGGGAGAGATTCAGTCAGTTGTTTCTGGGAAAATATTTCCCGAGGTTTATGGAAACCAGATGGAGCTCAAGTTCTTGGAGCTAAAGCAGAATAACTTATCTATAGCAGAGTACGAAGCAAAATTTACTGAGTTATCAAGGTTTGTGCCGGAGTTTGTGAGCACCGAGCAAAAGAAAGCTAGGAGGTTTCAGCAGGGACTGAAACCGTGGATTCAGAATAGGGTGGCAATCCTTGAGCTTACTGATTATGCCACTCTGGTGCAAAAGGCAACAATTGTAGAAGCCGGAAGTGAACAGATGCAAAAGGAAAGAGAGAAGAAGGGAATAAAGAGGAAAAATATGAGCATGGGTGGAGGTTCCGCAGGAGGGAGCTTCCAAACTAGATTTAATCGAGGAGCAGTGTCCCTACCGGGAAAGAGTACTGGGTTTAAGCGGCCAATGGGTGTGAATGTGAGCAAGAGCGGTCAGAAGTCAGGAAGGTCCTATTCCAACCAGTCTCGACCTCCATTACCAGCCTGTAACACTTGTGGTAGGATGCATTCTGGGGAGTGCAAGGGGAAGCCAGTAACCTGCTTTAAGTGTGGTCGAGAGGGTCACTATTCTAACAAGTGTACTTCGCAACCCCCTAGTGTCAGCCCGACCACCATCTGTTATCAGTGTGGAAGACCAGGCCACATGAGGAGGGAATGCCCAGGGAACAAACCAGCAGCTTCAGGAGCAAGCAGAGTTGCTTCTAATAAGCCACCAACTGCGAGGACTTTCAACATGACAGTCCAGGATGCTATGAAAGACTCAGATGTGATAGCAGGTACCCTTTCTCTAAATTCAGTCAGTGCAAATGTTTTATTTGATTCGGGAGCAACTAAATCTTTTATATCAAAGGACTTTGCGCGAAAATTAAGACTTAAGGCTGAACCCTTGATAGAACCCTTACAAGTAGAAATAGCCAATCATGAAGTTATTCCTGTTAACCAGATTCACCTCGCCTGTGAGATAGGCATAGGGGAAAAATCTAAGGGATCCGGCTCTGTGGTGTATTTTATATTCGCAACATGGTTGCTATTTTGAGAAGATAATTTGATTACTTGCCCAACGTTCGGAAAGTAAGTCCATCTAATTGAGTCGGCATAAGCGACAGGCCGGGGTACGGTCTATGAAGGTATAAGAGGTTGGGTGACAGTCCATCCACGCGTGAGTGGCCGGGTAACGGTCTAGCGCGAGGTCCTAATGCGGCCAGGGTGATGACCGGAGAGGAATTCATCCATCTACAGTAGAAAAGGTTACTTATTGGTATCTTTGCCTGATCAGCAAGATATCGGGTTTATGCCAAAATTCTTTTCCTTTCCAAAAAAAAATTCATTTGATGTTACAAACTCTGTTCATACTTTACATGACAGAGGTCTCCAGGAAATGTATAAGAGATATATATGTGGATATATATCGGGACTTAATGAAGTATCTCTTAACTTCATTTCATTCAATAATATTTCAAAGATTTAATCTATTCAAGTCTTAACTTGTGGTCTCATCTATGGGATGACCTTTTGAAACCTATAATACTTTGAACAGTGGTAGTTCAAGTAGCTTTATAAAATGGTATAAGTATAAAGAAGTAATTCTTAACTTCATCTTCCTTTAAGCCTATATCCAGTAAGTACCTACCTCACACTTGATAAAGGATTCTAGTAAGTTATCCATTTAGATACTTGCATTATTATTTACACTATATATTATCTTGCGAGCTGTAATGCTCACTCTTGCTTTATTTCTTCATCACACAATAACAGTTAGGAAAGATGGCCAGACTCAAGCAGACCCAGCGCAAGCGCGTGGGAAGCGTCCCGCGTCTTCCCGTTGATGTTGTAGCTGCTATAGCTGCAGAGGTAGATCTATTGGTAGATCAGGCATTCTACTTTTGGGAACCAAATATTGTATAATTATAACTAGTGGCAGATAATGGCAATTAACTGTAAACTTATCAAGTAATCATTTTGGGTTGTAATAACTTTTAAATTGTGGATTCAAGAACTTGTACTTATTTCAATTTCATCTCTGAGACTATAACGGGTTGTGGTGTGTGTTAGTGTGGGGTCACAGCATGAGGTTATTTATTATTAATTATGTTAATTGATATTGTGGAAAGAAAGACCGTGACGACCCGAATCCCCGACCCTGGATCTGGGGGTGTTACACATGGGGTAACCCATCTGTCGTTTCCTAGGTCCATTCTGATAGCTAGTCTGAGATTATTTTGAATCGTCAAATCGTAACTTGATACTACTTTTTGGGCTTGCTAAGCACGCGTAGTTCCACACATCGTATGATATTATTCGTTCTGGGCCAAGTCCACTTAATTAAATGGAGTGATATTGTCCGTTTCAGGCCAAACCCGCACGCATTTTATTTTTGGGAATTCCAAAATATCTCAATGTAATTGAGTTATCTGACTGACTAATTATATACTAACAATCCACCCATCTCACAACGATGTGGGACAACTTGTAACGCTACTACTATAATTGGACAACTACATTGAAACTTTAGTTTACGCGTATATAATTTATTAGTCAAATACATTGAGAGACTATGAATATATAGATAGAGATCATTAATTTCATAGGTTAAATGTGCATGTAAATGGTCAACGGTCAAAGCCAGGAATTGTACATGAAAACATAGAGTGAAAATTAATTTAAGCTTGAATAATTTTTGATGTTATCTTGAATAAGTCACTAAATTTTAGAAATACTAATATGAAAATCATGCTAAGTATATACTTACATTAAAAATTGAAACAAGTAAAAACCCATAGACAAATTCAAGTATCAGTGATGGATGCGTGTTCTCTGAGCATTCCCATTTCACCCCTCACGTGTCCCCAACTGTAATCTCCTGTAATACAGTGTATTAACATGATACAGTTGTCTCCATCCTATGTGATAATGTTTTGATTTTTCTCTCAATCCCGTAAAAAGTGTGTGAGAGTGTGCTACTATAGAGTCAGTCAAGGATATCGAAATGCAACTGGAGGATTTGAATATAGATAATGAAGAGATTTTTTTTGGTGAGTGCCTTGAAGAGGAGATCAATAGGTCTGTGTTATGACTGATGGGGAGCTTTCTAACAAAGAAGAACATCAACAGTAGAATTATGAAGACTAATTTTAGGCACAAAGCATGCGCTAAATAAATCACGCAAGTATACGCGTTCGCAAGTAATATAGAATGATTTCTAGTTCATTCCCACAGAGACTCTGATTAATTATATTTAATTAACACTTACTCACCAATGTATGATTGTTCTTCAATGCCAAGACAATAATAATTAAGGTTGGTAAACTAATAATTACTATGAGAATTAAACACTTGAATTAACAATATTAAACACACATGAGATCCTAACTTCATTACTACTTCATTCAATAGTTATTGTTATTAACCTTAGCATATAATGGTGATGATATTAATCGAACAACACGAAACTGATAAACGCCAAATTTCGTTGTACGAATACCATTCTACCAAGCATCCATAATTAAGATAGAAGTTGAATAGGCATCAATTATATTGAGACTCTATATGTCTACAGAATTTGACAACATAACGATTTAAGCGCAAGTTATTCATGATGATTACACAGGGCAAGTAAAACGGTTAGAGTTACCCACTAATCATGCATACAATGCATGAACCTATGCTAGCATGGCAAGTTCTAAATCTCAAGATTCACTGTCGCTTCACAAGAGATTAACAGGCTATCTTACATGTTCGCGACGCATATAAGACGAATAAGCACAACCTATACTAGATATCATACAATCACCACATACCAAGGTACTAAACAATTAAATAAAGAATTCCATAGTAAATCCGCTAGGATCCCATGATCACGATTAGCCCATAATAGAACTCATTGTCACCATGGGTTCATATGAAAGCATGATAATAACACAACGATATAAGGCTAATAAAAATACTTAATAAATAATGAAGTACATCACAAGAGTATTAAGGTTCAAAGCATAAAGAAAATTAGCATCCACTGTTACAACGAATTAAAAGAATCACAAGATAAACGTATACTTCCTCTTCTTGGTTGTTGCGTGCTAAAACAGTCTTCTCAATCTTCTTGCCCTTGCTCTTGATGATGAAAACGTCTTCCCATAAGGTTTATATAATAGCCCAAGAGAACCAGTGCCAACAGAAGCCCAATTGTGCTTGAATTAATAAAATCCAGATTCTGAAATTCCGCACGCACACGGTCACCTGTTGTCTCCACGCGGCCGCTTGCTGGCACGCGGTCGCCTGCTCCTGGCGCGCGGTCGCGTGCTACCCTTCTGGAAAATACTTTATTTTGCTCATGTTTTTGCTGATTTCTTCACTCATCACCCCTAGACTGATTCCAAGCACTTCCTTAAGCTTTATTTGATGAAAATCACCTATCTAAGCAAGTTATACCCTGAAATGCAAAAACACTAGAAAACGCGTCAAATACACAAAATACTTGAGTTCAAGACACCAATTCAAGCTGTTATAAGACGCTCTAAGTGGTATGAAATGCCACTTATCACACCCCCAAACTTAAATTGATGCTTTTCCTCAAGCATCACAGACTCAAACTCAGAATAAAACATGCATGAATGCAACTATATGAATGCAGCGATCCCCTCACGATGACTAAACCAACCAACACATGACATATCAACAAATGCAATTAGGCGACTAAAGATCAATCAAATCACGCAAGCTAATATACAACTAGAAACGTGGTGTGTGTGAATGCTTAACAGATATGCTTCGAAACTAGATCAATCACCATAACTTAATTATCCTCAAGGCAATCACAAGCTTCTACGAAGAATATATTCTAGACATAAAATGACTTATAACACTTCAAGACTATTGGAGTTTATTACGGAATCATGCTTTTATTCAACACATAAAACAAATACTTATTTGATCGTGCAATGAGTGAGGTCCACAAAAGACTTATGCAATGGTACCCATTTAGCGAGCGTTAGGTTAGCGGATCCCAGACTAAAAAATCCTTAGGTCACTAGGCACAAAGTCCCCTAAGAACAATAACTCGAATACCAAAGAGCCCACTCGTGATCAATTGTGCATTAGACCATTTTTTTCTTTTTCTTTTTTTTTTCAATTTCTTAGCAAGCGCGTTTCACTCCATCTTGCTCAACCCTAGACTACTCGTATACAATAAGAGCCGGCTACTAGCCATTTGACGCCTAGCCACAACTAGCAATAAATTCCAATTTTTTTTTCCAATTTTTATCTTTTCATGTCTTTTATCATTAAAAGCCTAGCATGCATTCTAAGTATAAGCAATAGATTAACCTCAAAAACCATCAAACCATGACAACAATCTAGTCCTTAAGCATACTCTAAGGCTTAGTGAAATTACAAGTGTTTCTAGCATGCATATCAACCTAACAAGATTCAACATCACTTTAACGCTATCACTACACTCACATCAATATCATATATTAATCGGTAAAGCAACACAAAGGGATCATGGTATATGCATGAGCTATATGACATGATAAATAAAGCTATAAATCCTTAAAAAAAACTATATGGAAAACATATGCAACTATATGATCTAAACTAACATGAAAATGCAACTACATGACATACACATAAATATGTTCCTTAACTACTACCTCCAAACTTAAAATCTTCACTGTCCCCAATGAAAGTAATAGAAAGAAACACAGGGTATACCTACTCAGACGAATCATCATCATCGCCCTCAGAGGGTGGAGTGTCAGGAGGTGGATAAGCAGAATCCTTACCAAAAATGGGCCACTGGATGTTAGCTCCAAGGCCTCTAAATGCAGTCCCAAGTGCCTAGGCGAGCTCCTCCGCAAACCGACTATGCGACTCATATATCGCATCCATCCTCCTTGAAAACCCCCTGTACTGGACATCAGCCAATCCTGAACCATCTCCTCCCTGAGCTCTCGAAGAGCCTGCCTCTCCCTGAGCCTAACTGGGCCTACCCATGGTAGTACCAGCTGCTGGAACTCCTCCTAGAAGGTGATACCCCAAACCATGTGACTCGGGCTCTCCACCTGTCCACTCATGCATCGCATTCAAAGTCGATGAATCAATAGAAGCGACCGACATCTGCAACTGCTCATAAGAAGGCCACTGGACTCCAACTGCCTTGCAAAGCTTCGTGATAATAGAGGCATACGGGATAGAGTATTGCGATTTCCCCCCTCAAAAACTTCAAAATCCCTTGCTAGATGTACTCACCAAGTTCCACATAATATTCATCATTCAGAATTCCCCATAACAACCTCGCCCTCTTCACTGTAACCTCATTTGCATGCAAAGAAGGAAGAATATTAGCACATATAAACGCATTCCAAGCACGAGCATACCTGTTCATCGCAACAGCAGGGAATCGTTGGATCCCCTTTTGGACTTCCACACTGTGCCCGGCTGACAGAGAGTAGAAATAATCAAGTCCAAATCAAAGTCCTCAGGGGCCTTTGTATTCCAATGTTCCTCTTATGGTTTCCTTTGTCGCTATCCAATAACCCGACGAATCGCCTCGGGCTGATAATCAACAGTAAGCCCACGAACAACAAAAAACCCATTCTTGTTGGCCTTGGCATTCGTATAGAACTCGCGAACGATACTCATCGGAACCGCCTCAGGTGACTCACAGAATGTAATCCATCCCTTCTCAGCAATCATCGGTAGCAACTCACCATCCCTCCCTGATGGCAAGAACCCCCTCTCCCTCATAATAGGCTTAGTCAGAAGCTTGGTGTACTCTTCTTCAACAACCCTATCCAATAATCGGGGCCTCGCAACAGTATTCCTCGAAGAATTAGTAGCAGTCGGGTTGGTGCTGTTGCTACCCACAGTTCGTGATCTCTTTGGGGCCATAAAAACTGAGAATAAGAGTTGGAGAGTTTGTGTTTGGTGTGTAGGAGATATTTTGTAGAGTGAAAGTGTGTGGGATGTGTATGGAGAGGTTGTATGTATTTATAAGGCAAAATTAGGGTTAAAATTTGATTAGGAGTGGGGATTGTGGCAAGGTATGGGGGAAAATCGTGGGTTAATGAGTTATAATTTTTTTTTGTGAATTTTTGTTTTATTTTGTTTTGTTTTTTTAGGCTGAAAAATGATTTTTCAACAATCAGGGACGCACGCGGTCGCCTGACACAAGCACGCGGTCGCGCGCTCCTAGCACGCGGGCGCATGCTGGGCTTCTGGAAAAAAAATTCTGCAACTTTTTTCCTGATTTTTTTTGGATAAAGTACTATATTCTAAGGTTTCCTATGGTCTCATATCTTAGGTTGCCTCCCAAGAAGCAATTCTTTTACGTCATTAGCTTGACGTGGAGTTATGCGATCAAGTTGATAATAAAACGGCACTAACCATTTCACGGTTTGCCGTATCCCCATAATAGTGCTTCAATCTCTGACCATTTACTTTGAATGCTTGGCCCGGATCGTTCTAAAAAATATCCACCGCTCCATGTGGAAACACAGTTTTGACGATAAATGGTCCAGACCATCTTGATTTTAACTTTCCAGGAAAAAGTCAGAGACGAGAGTTGAATAGAAGAACTTGTTGCCACGGCACGAATGACTTAGGCGATAGCTTCCTTTCATGTCACCTTTTTACCTTTTCCTTGTATATTTTGTTGTTTTCGTACGCTTGAAGTCAAAATTCATCAAGTTCATTTAACTGAAGCATTCGCTTCTTCCCAGCTGCATCAAAATCAAGGTTTAACTTCTTCAATGCCCAATAAGCCTTATGCTCAAGCTCCGCAGGTAAATGACATCCTTTACCATAGATAAGTTGAAACGGGGACATCCCAAGTGGAGTCTTGTATGTTGTTCTATAAGCCCAAACAGCTTCATCGAGCTTCAAAGACCAATCTTTCCTTGACGGACAAATGACTTTCTCTAGAATGCGCTTGATCTCTCTATTAGACACTTCAACTTGACCATTAGTTTACGGATGATAGGCAGTAGTAATGCGATAATTCACACTGTAGCGTTGCATCATAGAAGTGAACTTATGATTGCAGAAATACGACCCTTCGTCACTTATGATAACTCGTGGCGTTCCAAACCTTGTGAATATCTGTTTATGAAGAAAACTCAACACTACCTTTGCATCATTAGTCGGTAGAGCTTTGACTTCTACCCATTTCGAGACATAATCGACTGGCAGCAAGATGTACTGATTATTGCAGGACGAGATAAATGGTCCTATGAAATTGATTCCCCAAACATCGAAGACCTCAACTTCAAGTAGCACATTTAAAGGCATCTCATCCATCTGGAAATATTCCCAACTCTTTGGCAACGATCACACCTTAAAATGAACTGATGTGCATCCTTAAACAACGTAGGCCGAAAAAACCTGCTTGAAGAATACGAGCTACTGTCTTTTCACCACCATAATGTCCACCATAAACTGTGGAATGAAAGTCTCATAATATCCCCTCCGTCTCACAGAATGGGATACATCTCCTGATGATCTGGTCAGCTCCTTGTCTAAACAAATATGGTTCATCCCACGTGTACCACTTCACCTCAGGCAAAAACTTCTTCTTTTGAGCCGCATTCATATTAGGAGGCATTATATTGCTAACAAGATAGTTCACAATATCTGCGGACCATGGCTCTTCCTCTTGAATTGCGAACAACTGCTCATCCGGAAAAGATTCGTTGATCAATGTCTTATCATGTGAAGTAGAATCGGGATTCTCCAATCTAGAGAGATGGTCAGCTACTTGATTTTCAGTACCTTTTCAATCCTTGATCTCTAACTCAAATTCCTGTAGTAAGAGAACCCAACGAATAAGTCTAGGCTTCGAATCCTTTTTTGAGACCAGATAGCGGATGACAGCGTGATCAGTGAACACTGTCACCCTTGTCCCAAGTAGATAAGATCAAAAATTTTTGAAACCAAAAACTATAGCCAAGAGCTCCTTCTCAGTAGTGGTGTAGTTCAGATGGGCTCCATTTAGCGTCTTACTAGCATAGTAGACCACATGAAATATATTAGTCTTTCGCTGCCCAAAAACTGCTTCCACTGCATAATCACTTGCATCACACATCATCTCAAAAGGTTCTCTCCAATCAGGTGTCGTAATAACTGGTGTGGTGATTAAACTCTTCTTGAGAGTCTCGAATGCTCCTAAACATTCATCATCAAATTTGAAAGGCACATCTTTCTCGAGCAAGTTGCACAACGGCTTAAATATCTTAGAGAAGTCCTTGATGAAATGCCGATAAAAACCTGCATGACCAAGAAAGCTACGGATTCCTTTTACAGAAATAGGTGGCGGAAGATTTTCAATGACGCCCACCTTGGCTTTATCCACCTCAAGACCTTTACTAGAGACTTTATGCCCAAGAATGATGCCTTGTTACACCATGAAGTGACATTTTTTCCAATTAAGCACCCGATTGGTCTCAACACACCTTTTGAGCACCAAACGAAGATTATTCAAGAATTCATCATACGAATGTCCAAAGATGGATAAGTCGTCGATGAACACTTTGACATTATTTCCAATCATATAAGAGAATATGGCCATCATGCATCTCCAAAAAGTGGCAGGTGCACCACATAAGCCAAAAGAAACTCTGCGAAAAGCAAACGTGCCAAACGAACAAGTGAAAGTAGTCTTCTCTTGATCTTCTGGTGTAATACAAATCTGATTATAGCCCGAATAGCCATCCAGAAGACAATAATACTCATGACCAGCCAACCTGTCAAGCATCTAGTCAATGAATGAAAGAGGGAAGTGATCCTTCCTCGTGGCTTTATTCAACTTCCTGTAGTCCATGCATACCCTCCATCCTGTGACTGTTTGAGTGGGGATGAGCTCGTTCTTCTCATTTGCTACCACAGTAATACCTCCTTTCTTAGGTACACATTGCACGGGGCTCACCCAAGAACTGTCAGAAATAGGATATATGATTCCTGCATCCAGCCATTTTAGAATTTCTTTCTTCACCACTTCTTTCATGATAGGATTAAGCCTTCACCATTGCTCAACAGTCGGCTTGCTACCTTCCTCTAGCAGAATTTTATGCATGCAGTACGAAGGGCTGATCCCTTTTATATCTGCTATAGTCCATCCGATGGCCGATTTGAATTCTCTCAGGATCCTCAAGAGCTTGTCATCATCACTACCTGAAAGGTCAGATGTAATAATAACAGACAAAGTAGATGCATCACCTAAAAAAGCATACCTCAAGTGTTCAGGCAGTGGTTTAAGCTCCAAAGTAGGTGTTTCCTCAATAGATGGTTTGAGCTTTCCCTCAGCATTCTTGAGATCAGTATTACCAAGAGATTCAAATGGCATGTCTAACTTCCGTTTCCAAGAAGAAGCATTCAGATATTGTAACTGCTCATTGCCTTCATCATCTTCACTGTCAAAATCCCCCAATAAGGCTTTTTCGAAGGCATCAAACCTTAGCACATGATCAAGTTCAGAAGTAACTGCAGAATCGACCAAATCCACCTTGAAGCACTCCTCATCTTCCGTAGGGAATTTCATCGCATTGAACACATTGAATGTCACATCTTGATCTTGCACCCTCATAGTGAGTTCACCTTTTTGCACATCTATCAAGGTATGGCCTGTAGCCAAGAAAGGTCTTCCCAATATTATGGGAATCTTCTTATCTTCCTCAAAATCCAGAATGACAAAATCTGCAGAAAAGATGAGCTTGTCCACCTTTACTAGCACGTCCTTCATGATGCCTCGTGGGTATGTAATCGAATGATCATCCAATTGTAGAGATATGTAGGTGGTCTTCGGATCAGGAAAATTCAGCTTTTTGAAGATAGACAACGACATCAGATTGATGTTTGCTCCCAAATCGCAAAGGCATTTGTCAAATGACAACTTGCCAATGGTGAAAGGAATGGTGAAGCTACCTGGATTCTTAAGCTTTGGAGGTAACTTTTGTTACAGCACGACACTGCACTCTTCCGTCAGAGCAACGGTATCAAGATCATCTAGTTTCACCTTCCTCGAAAGAATACCTTTCATGAATTTCCCATAACTAGGCATTTGCTCAAGAGTCTCAGCGAATGGTATGTTAATGTGAAGTTTCTTGAACACCTCCAGAAACTTACCAAATTACTTGTTCAGCTTTTATTTTTGCAATCGCTTAGGAAAAGGTGGTGGAGAATAGAGCTGTTTCTCCCCTGTATTACCCTCAGGCAGAGTGTGTTCAACAGTAGTCTTCCTTGGTTCCTCCTCTTTCTCCTTTTGCATTCCTTCTTCATCTACAACTTCAACTTCTACATCTTTTGCTTTTTCAGCATCAGTAACTTTTCCAGACCTTAAGGTGACAGCTTTGACTTGCTCTTTAGCTTCCTTCCTGCCTGGCACTTCAGTATCGCCTGACTTTTGCACAATAGCTTTAACTCCTCGAAATCAGCACTAGAAAGTGGAGCAGCACCTCCTTGTTGAGGATATGGTTGCCTTTGAGCAAATTGCTGAGGTTGCTAGAATCTAGGTGGATTAAACTGTTTATTTACAGCTTGCTGATATGACTGCTGAACAACATTCTGATTATTGCTCCAGCTGAAATTGGGATGATTTCTGTTATTAGGATGATAAGTAGCGGGCACAGGCTGCTGCGGTTTTTGGAAATTGTTCACATACTGGACATATTCATTAACAAGAGAACACTGATCTATAGCATGAGAGCCTGCACAAAGCTCACAGACACTAGATAATTAATTTACGCCATAGTTGATTAAAGAATCGACCTTTATAGTCAGCTCCATGAGCTATGCTGCAATAGCTGTAGCTGCATCAACTTCCAGAATACCTGTTACTTTCCCAGGCATTATCCTTTGAGTTGGGTTTTGATACTCATTTGCAGCCATAGTTTCAATGAGATTATAGACCTCAGTATAGCTTTTGGCCCACAAGGCACCTCCAGAAGCTGCATCGAGCATGGGTCAAGATTGGACCCCCAAACCATTGTAGAAACTAGTGATCACCATCCAGTCAGGCATCCCATGATATGGACACTTTCTCAACATCTCTTTGTAGCGCTCCCAAGCTTCACACATAGATTCTCCTGGTTGTTGCACAAACTGAGTAAGAGCACTCCTCATAGCTGTAGTTTTGGCCATAGGATAGAACTTCACTAGAAACTTTTGCGCAAGATCTTTCCAAGTAGTGATGGACCCAGCTGGTAAAGAATGTAACCAGTCCTTAGCTTTGCCCCTCAGAGAGAATGGGAAAAGCCTCAGCTTGATAGCCTCATCAGTGACACCAATATATTTGAAAGTACTACAGATCTCGACAAAATTCCTGATATGCATGTTGGGATCTTCAGTCGCAGCCCCTCCAAAAGAAATAGAATTCTGCACCATCTGAATAGTGCCCGGTTTGATTTCAAAAGTATTGGCCTGAATAGCCGGATGAATGATGCTTGACTGAATGTCATTAATTTTAGGTCGAGAAAAGTCCATAAGAGCTTGATCAGCTTGAGCTAGACGATCACCCATTATTTTAGGTTCTTTCTTTTCACTCTCTTTATCCGAATCTTCAAAAATATCTTCTCCGGAAAGTCAAGAGCTTTATCTATCTCCTCAGCTTTATCCAGATTTTTCTTGTGAGTGGGAGAACGTGTTTGCATAAACGCTCGCTAGAGTACCTGAAACACAACCGGAAGCAGTAAGTAACAAGTCTTAATCAATAAATCCTAATGACCACTGATGGCAAGTACATAAACTAAACAAATTAGCACCGAGTCCCCGGCAGCGGCGCCAAAAACTTGTTAGGCACAAAGCATGCGCTAAATAAATCACACAAGTATACGCGTTCGCAAGTAATATAGAATAATTTCTAGTTCGTTCCCACAAAGACTCTGATTAATTATATTTAATTAACACTTACTCACCAATGTATGATTATTCTTCAATGCCAAGACAACACTACTAAAAATAGTAGCTACGACATCGGTGCTTAGACATCGGCGTGTAATGCACCCGATGTTAAAATCCTGTTTAAAATCGGTTTAGAAAAAAGCGATGTTGAATACGAATACTGACATCGGTTTCACATAGTAGGCGTTGTCTATGTTCAGAAATTAAAAAGGCTAAATATATGCTTTTAACTTTGACATCGACTGATTTTGTGAACCGTTGTCTATGGTCATTTTTAAAAAAATAAAAATTTATTGTCTTTTCCCCCCACGATTTCAGTACATTTCCCCCCTTTAATTTTAACAAATTATTCACTTTATCCTTATTCCCCCCTTTTCCAAAATATATTTCACCCTCCCTCCTCTCTCTCTCCCGCGACCCTCATCTCTCCCGCCGCCTCTTTCTCATCTCTCTGACCGCCTCTTTCTCGTCTCTCTCGCCACCTATCTCTCTCTCATCACTCATATGTCCCCTCTTTCTCTCTTAAAACTCTCACTCATATATCATCTCTTTCTCTCCTTTGGCATAAACCCTAGTTTAAGCCCCAATTCAAATTCAAGCTCTGGAGCTTCAAATTGAGCTTCAAACTAGTAAGATATACTTTAGTAGAAGCTTTGGGGCCTGAAAGGAGCTCTGGAACTTTGAGGTTTTGGAGCATCAGGAGATTCACAGATTTGGAGCTTTGGAACTTTCTGTAGGATATTCTTCTATAACCCTCTTTTTTATGATTTAACTAGTAAGAAACATATGTAAGAAATAGTATATCCTTTTTATATCTTTTCTTTTATGCATGTATATAAGAAACATTTTATGGGGTTTTATGTTCTGTTCTTTGGGGGTTTCTTTTGTGCTTGTTTGTGTTTGCATTTAATGTGGTTTCTTTATTATGGATTGTCCTATTTTTTTACACTTTTGCTCTGTTTTTGGAAGAATGTGTATTTAATTATGTGATATTCTCAAATCCGGACTAATAGAGCTATAGAGCATAATTTGGAATTTTAAAGCTTGAATTTTTAAGGTATAACTGCCTTTGTTAAATGCTATATATGTTATGTTCACCCATTTTCCAGTCCTGAGAGCAACCTCTCTCCAAGTAGAGAGGTAAGATGTTTCTGATGTGTCAGATTCAATAAATTGTTCTCTTCAATTACCTCAGGCCAATTCTAAACATAAAGAATCTAGCCCCGTTAATTGAAATACTGACACCTCATAAATTAATCTTACCACAGTAGCCAATAGCAGTGAGATTAGTGGTATTTCATCTGTACAAATTGAAGAAAGAAAATGTCCATTAGTAATAGATGATAGTTCATCCACATGCTCAACAGACTCACTCCCTTCAGTAATAGCTAATGGGCCTAGTAAAGGAAGCTCACTTGTAAAACAAAAAAGCCAAAAATCATTGTTTAGGTAATAAATTTCTCTCTAATGTTGATTCAATTGTAGCTACAGCTTCACTTAAATGTTTGTCTTTCATATTTTCAGAGGAAAAAATCAGAGGGTTAAAGCTGTTGGAGCAAATGGACAAGTAAATGACACTAATATCCATCTATCAGATGTTTCTTGTGACGTGGGGCAGGTAATTGATTCTGCAAGAATTTGCAAAGTAGCTAAACCAGAGAAGGATGTCTCAAATTTATCACAACATTAGACTGAGATGGTGGAAAAGAAGGTGAGATACATCATACATTCCTTTTGAGCTTAAATTTTTTTAATCTATGTCGCAGTAATAAATGTTGTCTTTTACACACCATTGTAAGATGCGTTAAATTTTGATATCAGAACTGAAATGAGTTCTGCTTGTGGCTCATTTTTAAATAATTGTATCTTAATTGTATCAAAGCATTGAGTTTTTTTGTCGAAGTACCCATATCGCTTAGATATAAAGTCATATGACCCAAATAATATAAACTTTTTCTTGTAGTTTCGAACAAGTTCGTATGGTTGAGCCAGATGTCAAAGAACATAACATTCATGCATGAAAATTATAAGGACATATAAAAATTGTAAGGTTTATGGCTGTAGTACTCTCCAAGTAGAGAGGTAGCCAGCAACTCGTAGGCAATCAGATTGATATATTAATTTGATATTGAAGCTGCTAAGTTTATCATTTATATTAAATTTATAATTATATGCTTTTCAAAATTGTCATTACTTGTTTAAAACCAGTCGTAGGCTTGTTTTACTTTATAAATTTCCATTATTTTGATATTTATCAAAATATGTGATCCTTTTGCCTTACCTGATAGGAGGAAGTTGTGGTTCTGGATAGAAAATCGACTGTTATAGAGGAGGTTGGTGTGGAAAAACCTATAAAACTGAAGATGACATCAATCCAATCCTCTTCTAGACGTCCACTGAAGAATCTGACATCTGCTGTTGATTAAAAATTACAGTTGAAGACTGCTTCTACCATTGACACTGTGTTTATGAGTAAACAATCTTCTCATAGAGATCAAAAGACTGATAAAATGGCCATTCCAGCAATTCTATCTGAACATGCAATGCCAACGGTTACTGAGATCAAAAGACTGATAAAATGGTCATTCCAGCAATTCACTGATGACTACACTTACTATACGGGAAATAATCTACACTTACTGATGAGCCGTATCATAACACTAGCTCAACAAGACAAAATAACCATTACATCCTATGAGTGGAAGCTTTCTCGTGCTAAGCGTCTTGCTCGTATTGCTCATTCTACTATTACTCTTGTTGTTCCTGATCCTCAGGGTTGTAGATTTGGTTCCGGTGCTGCTACTCTCAATGTCATTATTGCCCTTGCTAAATATTACCAGCTCCATTTCGACTCTCATGTAATTATTCTCATTCCCCCTTTTTGATATTTGTTTCGGATATAGGTACTCTGAATTATACTTAATTATTATCACACCATATTTGAATAGTATATTATGCTTGATGAATTATGATCACACTACTTTTAGATAGTGTATGTAGTTGAAGTGACTTCAATGAGGATTACATTTAGATGAAAAGTATAAGGATTAAATCACTCTGATAGGGATTTAAATTTAGATGGAAATTATAAAAATTACATTTAGATGGAAGGCAAGCGAGCAACAAGTGGCCTTTTTTTCTTTCTAATTGGAGTTATACAATACTTGTATTTTATGTATATATGAATTATATATATCTACACTATTTTTTTGATACAGAAAACTGTATTGTGATACAGAAGTAATCAATTTATAGAAAAATCTATATATATGGTGTTTTTCTTATAGGTAATGAGCCGGATACCGGCACTGCCTCTATCAATCAATGATGAACTTGCAGATGTTATCTTGCGTGGTATGAGTTAGGTAATTTTCTCGCACTTCACTCTTTTTGTGCATATGTTGTTGGAAATGCATCCTTCTTAAATTACAAATTTAGGATTTTTTTAAAAAGAGCAGTGTACAATCATTAATGTCAAATCTATCTTTCTCTTGTTTGGGCAGCCAAATGAGATCTTCTAGATTATTTCTCTGCATGTCTTCTCCTTATATACTTTCCTGCTTCTCTTTTATTGGAAAATTAGTTCTTATAATGTTACTAGTATTCTGGTATCTTCACATATACTGGATTAGGTTTTATTTGCTTGCATGTTTGTGATTTTGTGTGATTAAAAGCCCCAACCTTCACAAATATAAATGGATTAACATACTAAATAAATGATGCTACGTGTGATGATGTGTTGACACAATCGACTTTGCATATATCAATGTGATTACATCTGCTTCATCTTGTTCATAGTTCATTTCTTATTGACACTTCTGCATATGGTGGAAGAATCCAATGCCATCCAAGTCCTACTGCAAATAAAACTAGAGTCTTGACTTATTATGTGTTAGATATATTTGATAAAGTCATGGCTAATATGATTTATGTTTAGTTTTCAGATCTTACTTAACAGGACAAATCAGTACTTAACTGGGAATCAGTACTTATACTGGAAGTCAGGACTTAAGGATATCAGTACTTATATTATCAGGAGATAATCATCAGAAGATGGATATCAGAACTTAAGTGCTGAAGGACGTTCAGATAAGGACAGTAGCTGATTAAAGGAAAGAAGATCGAGATAAACATAAGAAGAGATATGCATGAAGAAGGAATTCTATGAAGAATAGAATACTTGGAAGAAAAGATATCTGATTGATATATTTTAGGAAGCAAAATTATATTCCATATCAATTAGCGATTATCTTGTAACTGTGTAGTATATAAATACAGACATAGGGTTTACACTATAAGTGTTATCATATTCGAGAAGATTATTCATTGTAACCCTAGCATCTCTCGTGATATTTGTTCATCACTGAGAGGTAACAGTTCCATACTTTAACAGAGTTTATTGTTTCAATAAAGTTTGTTTTCTGTTACTTAAGATATTAAAGTTCGATTTGATTGTATTATACACTGTATTCACCCCCTCTACAGTGTGTGTGACCTAACAAGTGGTATCAGAGCTTATCTGTTAACACACATACAGTTAAAGATCCAAACACAATCATGTCTGACACAGAAACTCCAACTAAGCCTGCCAAAACTGAAGAACCTCCAAAGACACAAATTCAAAGTCGGTATGAAACCATCAGAGTTCCCATACTGTGACCATCTGAATATGCCATATGGAAGGTGAGGATGACCATGTTTCTGGAAACTACAGATCCAGAATATCTTGATAGAATCAAGGAAGGGCCTCACAAACCAACCAAGCTCGCTGTTGCAGTTGCAGGTGAAGCAGCAAAAACCGTACCAAAGGAAAAGAGTGATTATACTGCTGAAGATATCGCGTCAATTGCTAAGGATGCTAAGGTACGACACTTACTGCATAGTGCCATTGATAATGTAATGTCAAATAGGGTAATTAACTGCAAGACTGCTAAGGAGATGTGGGATGCTCTGGAAACAAGGTGTCAGGGAACTGATACAATTAAGAAGAATAGGAAGACAATACTCACTCAAGAGTATGAACACTTTGACTCAAAGGCTAATGAATCATTGACTGATTTATATGATAGATTTGTCAAACTCTTGAATGATCTGTCACTAGTTAATAAGGAGTATGATCTTGAAGATTCAAACCTTAAATTCCTGTTAGCACTTCCTGAATGTTGGGATTTGAAGGCAACAACAATAAGAGACAATTACAATCTTGATGAAACAACTCTTGATGAAATTTATGGAATGCTCAAGACTCATAAACTTGAGATGGAACAAAGAAGCAAGAGGAAAGGAGGAAAGTCAAGAACAGTTGCTCTTAAGGCTGAAGAAGAATCCCCCAAGGCAGCTACCTCAAGGAAAGACAAGGGTAAAGCTCTTTTCATAAAGTCTGATACTGAGTCATCAAGTTCTGAAAGTGATGATGACTCAGATTCTGAAAGCTTGCCTGAGACTGATGCTGATGAGGAGATGATGAAGCTGTGTGCTCTTATGGTGAAAGGGATCACAAAGATTGCATACAGGAAGTTCAGGAAGGGAAAGAAGTTTTCCAGGAAAGGCTTAAGTTCTGATAAGAAGAATTTCAGAAGATCTGAAGGTAGAGGAGGAAAGTCTGATAGAGGAGATTATACCAATGTCAAATGCTATAACTGTGGTGAGAAAGGCCACATATCTCCTGATTGCAAGAAGGTAAAGGGTGACAAAGGCAAGGCTCTTGTCACAAAGCAGAAAAGCTGGACAGACACCTCAGACTCTGAAAGTGAGGATAACTATGTATTGATGGCAAATGCTGATAAAGAAAGTGCTGAGAGCAGTTCTGAAGCTGCTGAAACAAAGGTACCTCAGACTACTTATGCTTTTTATACTGATGATATTAATGAGTTGAGAAGATATCTTAAAACCATGTTTGTTAGTTATAGAGATCAAACTTTAACATGTGAAAGATTAACTTCTGAAAATCTTGCTTTTAAGAAAAAAAATGATTTCTTAGAAAAAGAGTTAGTTATGTTCCATCAAACTCAGAAGGATAGAGATGATGCTTTTTATGTTAGGGATGAAGTGCTAAAAATGAATGAATCTCTAAAAACTGAGTTAGAAAAAGAAAGAGAGATAATCAGGACTTGGACTAACTCTGGCAGAACAACTCAAAATTTGCTAAGTAGTGAAAATTGGAAAGAGGGCTTAGGTTATGGAGAGGATAAGAATGATAAAGGAACTGTAGAAATTAAGCCTGTTGTTAAGCAAAAACCAAAGTTAAAACCTGTTAAGTTTGTAACTGAAAAGTCTGATAATGATAAATCAGAAGTTAGAGAGAAATTAACTTCTGATAAACTAAAACAAGAAAAGACAGCTGAAGTAAACATATGCTTAATGACAAAGAAGCAACTTAAGCATAAGCTGAAAGATGTTAAGAATGCAAACAAGGTAAAATCACCTAGGAAAAATAGGAATGGAAAGGAAGGTGTGAATAAAAGCAATGATTATAAACCTGTTCCTGATGCTCCTAGGAAAACATGTCATAACTGTGGAAGTTCTAACCATCTGGCTTCTTTTTGCAGGAAGAATATGAACATTAACTCCTTACCTTCAAAATTAGGAGTTAAGAGTCAGTCTGTTAGATATAAACCACAAAATCCTTGTTTTCATTGTGGTAGTTTATGACATTCCATTTATACTTGTAAGGAATATCATAGTTTGTACTATGATTATTATCAATTAAAACCTTCTTTGAAGAAAGTTTCCATTGTTCCTTCTAGTGTAAATTCTGACTCAAAGTCTGATAGTGTAAGTTCTGATAAGAAAAATGTTAACATAAACTCTGATGCTAAATCCGCTGCAAATGTTAACAAACTTGATAAGGCCAAAGGATCCAAGCAAGTCTGGGTCCTTAAAACTAATCATTAGTGGTCTTTGTGATTGCAGGGCAACAGGAAAAAAAATTCTAGTTCTGGACAGTGGATGTTCAGGACATATGACTGGAAATAAGGCCCTGCTATCAAACTTTATGGAGAAAGTTGGCCCAAGTGTTTCTTATGGAGATGGCAATATTGGAAAAACATTGGGATATGGCAATATCAATCTTGGGAATGTCATCATTAAAGAAGTAGCTCTGGTCTCAGGACTTAAATACAATCTGCTGAGTATAAGTCAAATATGTGACAGAGGTTATCATGTTGATTTCTTTGAAGAACACTGTGAAGTTGTGAGTAAATCTAAAGGCAAAGTTGTTCTGAAAGGATACAGGCGTGGTAATATTTATGAAGCTAAGCTTTCAACAAGTACTGATGGTTCTGCAATCTGTCTGTTGAGTAGAGCATCAATTGAAGAAAGCTGGAATTGGCACAAGAAACTCTCTCATTTAAATTTCAACAATATAAATGAACTGGTCAAGAAAGATCTTGTGAGAGGACTGCCAAAGTCAGTATTTGCTCCTGATGGCCTTTGTGATTCTTGTCAGAAGGCCAAACAAAGAAAATCTTCATTCAAGAGCAAGACTGAATCATCAATTCTTGAGCCTTATCATCTACTACATGTTGATCTATTTGGTCCAGTAAATGTCATGTCTATTGCAAAGAAGAAATATGCATTGGTCATAGTGGATGAGTTCACTAGATACACATGGGTGTATTTCTTGCACACAAAATGTGAAACTGCATCTATCTTGATTGATCATGTCAAACATCTGGATAAATTGGTCAAAGATTATGTGAAAACCTTAAGGAGTGATAATGGCACTGAGTTCAAGAATTTGATAATGGAAGAGTTCTGCAAAAACCATGGAATAAAGCAGGAATTTTCTGCTCCTGGAACTCCACAACAAAATGGAGTTGTTGAAAGGAAGAATAGAACTCTCATTGAAGCTGCACGTACAATGCTTGAAGAAGCAAAGCTTCCAACCTATTTCTGGGCTGAAACTGTGCAGACTGCTTGTTTTACTCAAAATGCAACACTCATTAACAAGCAAGGAAAAACACCATATGAGATGGTGAAGAAAAAGAAGCCAAATCTGAAGTACTTTCATGTATTTGGATGCAAGTGTTTTGTTCTCAAGACTCATCCTGAACAGCTATCCAAGTTTGATCTAAAAGCTGATGAAGGAATCTTTGTTGGATATCCACTTTCCATAAAAGCCTTCAGAGTCTATAATTTGAGAACAAAAGTGGTCATGGAATCTATCAATGTCTCTTTTGATGACAAGAAGATTACTGGTCTTGAAGATTTTATTGACCATGATCAGCTGAGATTTGAAAATGAAGACTCAAATTCTGATACTGAAAATCCTGACAGTCTAAGTCCTGATACTGTAAACTCTGATGGATTAAACTCTGATGTTATTGAAACTGTGGTGACTACGCCAAAGGAAGATGCACCTATGCAGGGGGGGCATACTCAAGATCTTACCACATCTCAAGAAACATCAGAACATACATCTGGCTCTTCAAGTTCTGATTCGTCAAGTTCTGATAAGCCAAGTTCTGATAGTGCTGAAAATCTAAATTCTGAAGAATCCAACTCAGAGAGCATAGTTTCAGGGGGAGCATCAGAAAATGAAAATGAAGACAACATGGATCATGGGGGAGCATCCAGTTCCAGAGAAAACCTTCCATCTGCAAGGAAGTGGACAAAATCACATACACCTGATTTGATAATTGGAAATCCTGATGCAGGTGTCAGAACTATAACAAGTACTTCAAACGAATGTCTTTACAATTCTTTTCTCTCTCAGACTGAGCCAAAGAAAGTGGAAGAAGCTCTTCAAGATGCTGATTGGGTGCAAGCAATACAGGAAGAGTTAAATGAATTTGAAAGAAACAAAGTCTGGACCCTAGTGCCAAGACCAAAGAATAGATCTGTTGTTGGTACAAAGTGGGTATTCAGAAACAAAACTGACAGTGATGGCATAATTACAAAGAATAAGGCAAGGTTGGTTGCAAAAGGATATTCTCAACAGGAGGGAATTGATTATGATGAAACATTTGCACCAGTTGCTAGGTTAGAAGCCATAAGGATATTTTTGGCTTATGCTGCTCACAAAAAGTTTACTGTCTTTCAAATGGATGTGAAAAGTGCTTTTCTCAATGGAGAATTGGAGGAGTAAGTATATGTTGAACAACCTCCAGGCTTTGTAGACTCCAAACATCCAGATTATATCTACAGGCTTGATAAAGCACTTTATGGACTTAAGCAAGCTCCTAGAGCATGGTATGAAACTTTAGCTCAGTTTCTTCTGGAAAGTGGATTCAACAGAGGAACAATAGACAAAACATTGTTCTACCTCAACCATGGAAAGGACTTACTTCTGGTCCAGATTTATGTTGATGATATCATTTTTGGGTCTACAAATGATAGACTTTGCAAGAAGTTTGCCAAACTGATGCAGTCAAGGTATCAGATCAGTATGATGGGGGAACTTAGCTATTTTTTGGGCCTTCAAGTCAAGCAGAATGAAGAAGGCACTTTTATTTGTCAAACTAAGTACACCAGAAACTTGCTGAAAAAATTTGGAATGCAAGATTGTTCAAGTGCATCCACTCCCATGGCCACTGCAACAAAACTGGATAAGGATACTGGTAAATCAGTAGATATTACTGATTACAGAGGTATGATTGGCTCTCTACTCTATCTAACTGCTAGTAGACCTGATATCATGTATGCTACCTGTCTTTGTGCAAGATTTCAAGCAGATCCAAGAGAACCTCACTTAACAGCTGTGAAAAGAATTTTCAAGTATCTTAAAGGAACAGCTGATCTGGGATTGTGGTATCCTAGAGAATCAGATTTTAAACTAATAGGTTACTCAGATGCAGATTTTGCAGGTTGCAAAATTGACAGGAAAAGCACAAGTGGAAGCTGCCAATTTCTTGGAGGCAGATTGGTTTCTTGGTTCAGCAAGAAACAAAAGTCAATTTCCACATCAACTGCAGAAGCAGAGTATATTATTGTAGGAAGCTGTTGTGCACAGATTCTTTGGATGAAGAATCAGTTACTGGATTATGGGTTAACATATTTCAAAATCCCTATTTACTGTGATAATCAAAGTGCTATTGCTATGACAGGTAATCCAGTTCAACACTCTATGACAAAGCACATCAGCATCAGGTACCACTTCATAAGGGAACATGTGGATGAAGGTACAGTGGAATTGCACTTTGTTCCAACGGATCAACAACTAGCAGATATCTTCACAAAACCATTGTGTGAAGCCACTTTTACAAGATTGGTAAATGAACTTGGAATGGTTTCAGGTTCTTTCTCTAAATCTGCTTAGTCTTGTTCTGTTATATCAGACTTTTTGATCAGTATTTACAGAATTTAATCTCTTTGTGTATTCTATGCTTAATTGACAAATGTGTTTAAGTACTGACTGTGGTCTAATATATGTTTCTAAACTCTGATAAGTAATATGTCTGTTTAAGTAACTATTCAATCCTATGCGGATAACTGTGCTAGATGCTGAACTAGTAGTCTTCAATAAACAAGGGATCCCATGTAAGAAGTAATTAGTTATGTGGAAATCTATTGACACAAGCAAATTCTGATAATTGAGCTTAGTTGAGTTTACTTTGTCTATCTTATTACTAAGTCACAAACTAGAATAATGCTACTCATCTGTTAAGTTCTGATGCCAGTAAATCTGTTAAATGTACTAAGTGCTGATAAACCTCACTTATCAAAAGAAAAAGCAAAAGAATCAAAGATTAAAAATCAGGTACTCCTTTGAGATCTAGAGTAAAAATGTGGAAGGGAAGACCCAAGTGCATTGCTGGTATTAAGTAATATGCATCAGAAAAGCAAATAAAATATTTTCTTGGTGACTTTTCACACTCTATGATTACTGGAGAAATACTCTGATAATAGCATAAATTCTGATAAGCAGTCGTGACTCACTTACACTGAGAAGCCACTGTAAAATGGAATTCAAAAAGATGCATAAAATTAGCACACAATAGTTGAGGTGGACTCATGCATGAACTCATTCAACAGTAGGTTACAGAATAATGACAGCTCTTTAGCAAAGTTTTAGTTATGCCTTATTTCTAAGATGGACTGAAGTGAATTAGACTTTACTCTTTGTCTGACATTTAGCTTAATGCACACACTAATCACTCCATATGAATGATGAAAATTACTGTGGTGGTCTATGTTGTTTTAGATAAACAGTCATTGTGTCACTTTGCACAAACTCTGAGGACAAGTTCTGATTGCATGTTCTGATGATTAAGTTCTGAAGAATATAACTCAGAACTTGTATGAGGACTTACTAAGATAGGCATTCCTTTTTCGAGTTAAGAAAATATGTTTTGATGACTGTTAAGTTCTGATATAAGTCTAAGTTCTGATATTACAGTCTAATTCTTTAATTGACTTATCTGTGGATAAAATTTGATAACAGTCTCGGTTCAAACTAGAATATGTTGAAGTGGAAGATTAATAGTCACTATGGTTAGGGTTAGTGGTACTCGTACTTGAACAGTCAACTTTTACTTGCTTCTTGTGCGCATTAAATCATGTTTTCCCTTTCCAATGAATGTTTTTCTTTTTCCAAGTCTGGGGAGACGAGGTAGAATTAATTCTACCTGTCAGCTTTAAATTTCTTTACGTCTCCTGGTTTTATCTTGCCTATATAAGCAACCACTTCCCTTCAGCCTTCCCATCAAATCTTTTCTCACAAACTCACCTTACCTTCATACTTTTTCTTTCAAAAACACCATGGTCAGATACAACATGTTTTTGAACTACGAAACCTTCAATATGGAGCTAAGCTGTACCGACTGGCAGCAGGAATGGCACGTCACTGCCATTCCTGATGAGATATGGGATTCTGTGCCCCAGGAGGTTCTCACCCACCTCCTGTTCTTCTATATGGATTACCATCGCCATCTGGAGCGATTGGAGGAGGAAAGGCTGGAAGCTCTCCGCCAGCAAGAGCGAATCATTCGACTCGCCATTCTGTTTGTCGAGAGTAGGAAGAAGAAATGATTTATTTTCTTCTTCCTGTTTTTCTTCATCATCAGCCTTGCCCTGCTTCTTGAGCTAGGACAAAGGCTGTTGACGTTAGGTTTAGCAGCTTAGGGAAATCTTGTACTAGTACTGATGTAATTTCAATTTCATGAATGTATTCACTTGATATATTAATGAAATTTGTTTTTATTTCAAGATTTTGTCTCTAAGTTATTTTGTAATGCATTGATAAATCCTGATAAATATTCATATTCTGATGACCATATAAATTCTTTTTTAATTTAAGTTCTGATTTTACTTTATCAGTACTTACTCATCTGATTTATCTTGGTCATTTTCACTTGATTTATTTTCAGAATATTAATGTTGCAGTGAAAAATAGTTAAATAAGTGGGAACAGTTTCAATTTTGAATTAAAACTGTTTCACCTTGATTAATGGAATATCTGGGTAGGTGGAACGGTTTTTCCTTGAAAAACGGCAAGTGGGTAAGTAATGATTACTGTTTTCTCGAGCCCAGTAACTATCTGTTATTACTGCATGTCTGACAGGTGTCCAACGGTAACATTTTTTTTCAGAGTATAAGTAAGAAAGAGAGAAGATTTTTTTAATCTTCTATTTACCTTCATACTTTTTCTCTCTACTTGTTTTTACTCTCCTTCTTCTTCTAACGTTGGTTTCTCATACAGACACTTTATCAAACACCTAATAGGCACTCTTAAATCTCAATTTTTCACATGGCACCTAAGGATTTAATCATTGATGGAGCTAAATTTGTTCCAAACAACTATGCTGCAATTCTTGATCATGCTGAAGCTCCATCTGAATTGCATTTTGTGCAAGATCTTCTTGCACACAGTGAGATTGGGTATGCATTGACCCAGCCTTCAGTCTTTTCGAGCCAACAAGTTCTGACGTTTTGGCGGACTGGGCACTTTGATAATGGTGGTACACATGGCACTCCTAGTATTGTTTTCGAAGTGGGTGATTCTTCATATGCAGTTACTCCTGGTACAATACGCAAGGCTCTACATCTCCCAGAAGGATGTACTTTTTCAATTCCAGAGGAATCCGCTCTTCAGGAGTTAATGGCCACTTTGGGGTATGAACAGAGTTTGGAAAAACTTGGGCAGTTGAAACGGGCTCATATCAGAAGAGAATGGAGCTTCTTCTTCGACTGCATCAATAAAGCTTTTGGAAACAAGTGTTCGAATTTTGATGATATCCCAATTATGAGTCAACACATCGGGTATGCTGTTATAAACCAAACTCATTTTGATTTTGCAACTGCTATAATTGGTTTTATTGGGGATAGGATGATAGAGGATAGGAATGTTGTTTACTTTGCTAGATTCTATCAACTTATATATACTTTTTGTACTGATGAACCTCAATTAGTCAGTTCCTCAACTCCACCTTTTAAGGTTGCAAGACGCTACTTTAATGATCTGATAAATGCTGACACTAAGAAATCAGTGGTTAGACCTTTACAGATTCCTCAGTCTGTAAAACAGATCTTAGTAAATGCTGATCCTGATACTTATAGATCTGTTTATTCTGATGTCCAACCAACAACAACCACCCAAACACCACAACAACCAGCACCTACCACTCATTCTACCCAACCAACCCTCAGGCAATTTATCAAATCCTATCTCTCCACTTCACAGACTGTTCATCCCTCATCCTCAGCACCTACTGTGAAGCCTTCCTCTTCCAAACCTAAGAGGACAAAGACTGTTCCTCAAATACCTCAAAAGAGAAGGAGGATTACCTTGAGAGATGAATCTGATACTGAGGAACAGGTTCCTTCTTCAGAACCTGTTGTTAAAGAAGCTGAGAAAGTGACTTCTCAGAAGGATTCTGGAATTGATTTTTCAATTTTTCTTTTCAATTTCTCTCTCGCATGAGAGTCGGCCGCCCTAGCTTCACCTAACCCTAGCCGCCCTACCTTTTTTCCCCCCTTTCTACCCATCTCTATCTCCATATTCATCTTCATCTTCTTCTTTTATTCACTTTTTCTTTAATAAAATCGAGATTTGTTTTACAAAACTCGAAAAATCCATTACAGTTTTTCACTTTAGTTTTCAGATCTACTAAGGTAAGAGCTTGGATTTTATAATAAAATTCAGTTTTTGGATTCAAAATCTCTGGCCTAACAATATATTACAATTTGGTGTTATTCCGAGATTTTTGAATTTTGGGTTTTTTCGTATTGTTCTGTTTAAGTTATTATTTGTGTGTTTGATTGTCTCGCTTTATGCGATGTGTCTCGCTTTGTGCGATGTGGTGGTTGTGTTGAAAATGAATTGGATGGTGTATTGGGAGATCTGGATATCTCGCATCAACAACACTTTCGGCAGGTCTATAGCTGGTGTCCGGTAGGTAGATAGCTGGGGTACGTTTGGAACGGTGGTGAAAATCACATGTGCTCACCTCTCACAAAAAATATTTGTTCATAATATGAGGCCTCTAAACTCCGTTGTTGCAACTGAGTCCTCTGAACATTGCGATATCAATCGAATTAATGTGAGGGTCAATTGTGAAGCTACTGTTTTCGGGGAAGATGCGTGCTGGATTGTCCGGAAAATCATTACCTTCATTTTTAATTTTCAGAATATTTGTATTCAGTTTGTTAAGCAATCCGGAAACAAAATGGCTAATTATTTAGCTCTATTTTTTTTTCAACCTGGTTGCATGATCAGTTGGGGGTTTGTCCCGATTGAATCTCTTTTAAGTTATTAATGAAATCTGCTTTAAATTTGGCAAAAAAAAGAAGGATTCTGGAATTGGGGGATCTAGGCTTCTCAAGAGGCTTAGAAGAATGACAGTTTCTGAAACTCCCAAGGAATCCAAATCTACAAAGAGATACAAGAAACAGAGGGCAAATAGGCCAGTTTCAGATGATGAAGAGGAAGCAGCTAAGAAAGGGGATCAGGAATCTCTGATCTCACAAGAAAAGGAATTTGCTAAAGTTACTTCTTCTCCATCAACTCCATCTAAGGAAGCTGTTTCTGAAAAGGTCAACACACCATCTGTATCTCCTGTTGATCCATGCACAAATGCTGATATTGATGTTCAAAACTTGGTTGTGCCTGAAGTAATTCTCTTAGAAGCTCCAACAGCAACTAATCCTTCACCAACACCTGTTACTGATGCTGTTCAAACTCCAGAGTTATCTACAACACCTTCTCTGCATCTAGATGCTGATGATCAGACTTTAGGTGAGCATCAAGATATGGCTGTTGATCAAAACTTAGAACCAGATCAGCAATTAGAGGATGCTGAAGCCTTCATTGCTACTCACACTGTTGTTTTATCAAAAGATACTGATTATGTAAGTTCTGATGCTGCAAATGCTGGAGATACTGGTGATGCTGCTCCAAATGCAGATGCTGATGCAGCAGGTCCTTCAGGACATACTCCTCAACAAACTACTCTTAAGTCTAAAATTGTTAAGAAGTTTGTTACCAGAGAAGCACCAGTGCCTTGGAGTGAAACTCCTGCCGGACAGGAGTGGACTAAGGAATGGAATTTAGTTTCCTGTGTTCCAACTACAAAGCATCTTGCTGAGCACTTGACTAAAGCTGATGAAATGTTAAATTCTGATGATTTCAAAACCCAGCTTAGAGTCACTGCATTGAGTACTAAACATCTACAAGGTCTTCATTCAACTACTCATGCAGAGCTACACAAGATTCATGAAGAATTTATCAAATAGGAACAAGTTTAAAAGATTGATAAGAAAAAGTTCTTCCAACCTACCTTTGACAGGATTGCTTATATTGAGAAGACTCAAGAGAATCAACAAGCTCAGATTGATGATATTCTGAAAAATCAAGCTTCTCAGCAATCACAACTTAATGAAATCCAAGCCTCAGTGGAATTGCTTGTCTCTCTTCTACTACCTGCTGATGCCAAAAAGGGGGAGAAAGTAATTAAGTCCAAATGCAAGACTGACAAGACACTGAAAGGGAAGGATGATGAAAAGGATGATCAAGGAAACTCTGGAACGGGTAGAGGTCATAGTCAAGGCAGAAGTTTCACATCAAGAAAAGCTGAAATCACAAGTCACAGGACAAGTTCTGATACTGGGAAAAGAATAAGTTCTGCTACTGGTAAAAGGATAAGTTCTGATGAACTTTTAGATCTTGATGAGGAAATGTCAAGACAGTTATTTCTTCAGGAAAATCCAGGAATGGACTTGGAGAGTTTAATGGAAGAAGAAGCCAGACTTAAATCAGAGAGAGTCACATCTAAATCTGAAGCTTCTGGTAAAAAGCCACTTCCAAAACTCAAAGGCATTGTGATCAAAGAAAGGACACATACTGAAGCAATATTGGCTAAATCACAACCGCAGAAACATCCAAGATCCAAGGGTAAAGAAAAGGTTGGTGAACCTATCAAGGTTTATGTGCCTCCTGAGGATGAAGAAATTACTGATGAAAAGGATGATCTTGCTCTGACTTCAAGAAAAGTTCTTAAAACAACCTCTGACATGGCTCAAGTTGTTCAGAGTCAAGAAACTGTAAGTTCTGATATTCAAAAGAAGCAAGTAACCTCTGACACAGCTCAAGTTAACTTGATATCAGAAGATAGACCAAAGACACTCCTACCAGGTTTCACTAAAGCAAAACAGACTCAACCTTTGAAGACTGCTGCAAGTGGTTTTGAAGCAAGAGTAGTTACTGGAAAGGAAGCAAGAGTTAAAACTGGATTGGGAAGTGCTGATGAAAGAAGAATACATAACATGTTGGATTTTTAACGCAGCGGGGCATGGCAAAACACTTTTACACATACAAAATCCAAATAAAAGCATATAAATCGTGAATAAAAATTCGAGGGATCGAATCTAACCTTTTAAAATTAATTCGGAGACAACGATCAGAGATCCTTAGCAGTTGCTCCTCAAGTGTGAAGCACTCCACCGGTATCCACCAAGAAAACGACTTTTAGGAGGAGGAGGAGGTGGAGAGAATTTGGTTTTCTAAAACTTTTGGGTTTCTGGGGTTAGAATAAAATAGGGTCTATAATAGTGTATTTATAGGCAAAATTTTCAGCTGAAATTTTCCCATAAATATTATTATTATTATCCCATTTATTATTCTCATTAATAATTAAAACACCTTTTAATCATTAATCCTTTTTCTAAACACTTTAGAAATAATTCTCTCTCTTGATTTAATTTCCAAAAATTAAATCCTTAATTAATAATATTAAGAACTTTTCTTAATTAATTTATAATCAATTAAATCTCATTTAATCAATTATTAAATTTGCCAATTAATTATTTATTTCACAAATAAATAATTATTAGTCATTATTAATTAATTCCTCCACCAATAAATCATTCTCTTTTTATGGTGTGACCCTGTAGGTTCAATATTAAGCCGGTAGTAGAAATAAATAATAATAAAACTATTTTATCATTATTTATATAAATTCTCTAATTTATTAAATATGATTAATTAATTAATTACATTTATTCTACATCGTGAGTGATGCTTCTCAATATATCGCGACTATCCGGATAATATGAATTCACTGCTTAGAATACCAAGAACCTGTCAGTGAATAGTTACCGTACAATAAACTCCTACCCTACAATGTCCCGATTAAATACAAGGCATGGATCTCGTGTCAAGCCTATCTAATTCAATCACTTTGCTTACCATTTACTATGCGTAGTTCTATGCAAATTAGAAACTCCTTTCTAATTTCATTCACTCTGGCCAGAGATTTTTGAACTAGCATAAGTGGATCAGCCTTGAACATTCGCTTCCTTCACTGGAAGGGGTAGATCCTTTATTGATCATACACTATCTTCGTGTACAAATTCCTATACCCAGAAGAGCCCTAATAATTGTCCCTGGAAACTAAGAACTAAACCAAGGCATAGTTCAGTGTACACAAGATGACTATGATGACCTCAAGTCTAAGGATACTTGTACAACTATCACTAAGCGAACAACTGCTGACACGTGAGTGAACTCCATCAGTTATTCAGCTGGGCGAGTCATGTTCAGTGAACTTATTCTATAATAAGCACCTACATACTAGCTATAGTGTCACCACACAAATGTCTATGAGAATAGACATCCTTCATAATGAAGCAAGCATAATATGTACCAATCTTTGCGGATTATTAATTACCAGTTAGTAATCCTATGACCAGGAACTATTTAAGTTTAGAGTTATCATCTTTTTAGGTCTCACTATTATGATCTCATCATAATCCATAAAAAGCTTTACTCTAAACTATGGTATATCTTATTTAAACACTTAAATAGATAAAGCCCGTAATAAAAACAAAACAAGTCTTTATTAATATCAATGAAATCAAAACAGATTACATAAAAGTTATTCCTAAATCCTAATACATGATTGGACTTAGGACATATTCCTTTCAATCTCCCACTTGTACTAAAGCCAATCACTCTGGTATCTAATACCCATCTAGTCTTAATGACGATCAAAGTGACTTTCATAAAGTAGCTTTGTGAGTGGGTCTGCTATGTTGTTATGTGTGTCAACTCTAATTCAATACAATATAAGAAATGTTATCGCGCTCCCACTAACCCTTTTGTAGACTCATGGTTCATCTACGTTTTTGATAAAATCAAACTCTTTGATTGTCTCATCAAAATGAATGTTCCATCTACGAGAAGCTTGCTTTAAACCACATATGGTTCGCAGTAGCTTACACACTAGGTTTTCATTTCCCTTGGAAAGAAAACCATCTGGCTATATGCCAGATTACATAGTCGTAGTAAGCAGCAATCGCAAGCAAAATCCGAACTGATTTTAACAGGGCTACAGGTAAAAGGCTTCATCAAAGTTAATCCATTGCCTTTGTTTGAATTCTTTTGCCACAAGCCTTGTAATAACCCCAATTTTTGGGAAATTTTGAAACCCTTATGAATAGTGTTTTTGCTGAATGAGAAAATTTTTCATGCCACACTATGCAGGGGTTCTGATATGGATATTCTGAGATTTTATTAGTACTTTATATGGGATATAAGTGTATGTAAAGATCGTCAGAATCCAAATCCGAACACTTTGATTTTTCCCGGAAATCCACTAGATACGGAAAGAATTGAGAAAAAGGTAACAGGATAAAAAGGATTTAAATTAAAGGATTATAAGAGAGGATCATAAAAAGGAATACAATGTATTGAGAAAGGTTAAGGGAACCTAAGTAATAAGATCCCGGGTATGATCCCTCAAACGATAAACGAAAATGAAAGTTAAGTGAACCGTATAACAGATCAGCGGTCATTAGGCAAACAATTAGGAAGTTAATCAAAGGGATTAGAGATGATGATGTCACCCAACCAATGAGAAGAGGACAAGGAGGGGAGGATGACATCATGAGGATGACACAAGCATGACATGGGAAGGAAGGAGGTGTGGTTGAATGAGAACCACACAAAGTCCAAGGTTAATTAGGTAATTAACTAAAACAAAAACAAAACCAAATCAACCAAGCCAAGCAAATCATTTTCATCAAAACACAAAAAAAAATCTCTCTTTCTTCTTCATGCTCTCGGCTTCTTTTTTAAAAAATGAAGATCCAAGCTCCACCACTTACTATTTAGCAAGGTAATTATCTAAGCTTCCCCATGGATAGTTACATACTTCCTATAAGTTTAAGCTTCTAATTCCAAGCCAATCTTTTTCTATAAATCATGAAAGAAGATGGTGAATAGTGTTTTTCAAGAACTAAAATTTGTGTTCTTGAAGTTTTGTTTAGATTAAGCTTGGATAAGGACTTTAAGGGTGATTCCAAGCCATTCTCTTGATTCTCCACTCTCCAAGGAAGGTATAAACTACAAATCCTAGCTTTAGTTTTGAGTAATTAGGGATGAATATGTTTGATATAGTATATGTGAAGCATGATGCTTGATTGTTTGAAGTTTGGTTGAGTTGTAGAGATTAGATGGTTTTGTGGTATTGTTGGAGTTGTAAATCTTGATAATTAGTTAAAGAACCTAAGTAAAGCTTTTAGTTCATGTGGGGAATAAGTATAAATGGTTAATGTGGATTTGTTGGGGTTGTTATAATGTGGTTTGGATGGATGTTGGTTGTATGATTGATTTGGGGTTGAATTGTGGTTGGTTTTGAATGGTTTAAATTTGGGAAATCACGTAAACATAGCCGTCGTAACGTCCGATTTTCTTTAGACTGCTTTTGTGCATAACATTAGGACCCGAGAACCCCTTGCTAGATTTTGACCATTGCCATGTTTAGGTAGTTCATGTTACGATCTTCGTTTTGATATGTAGTTCGTTTGATTCCGATGTACGGTTTAGGAGAAACGACCGTTTTAAGTAACGGCGTTTCGCGAACGAAACATTTTCCCTCGCCTTACTTTGAAACATAGGTTAAAGACCAAAAAGGGTTAATTAATGTATGAAACAATTATGGTAAGAGTGTTAGGCAGTTGGTAAGACACTCGCGAAAGAATCGCTTTAAAACTCGTAATGGTTAATTTATTAAAAATGGTGGAGCCGAAGGTACTCGAGTGACTTAAGAGAATCAGTAAGCGCAAAATGATCGTTAGAGTCTGAGTTGGTTAGAGTATAGATTTACAAGTGACTTTGGTTTAATTCCAACTTACTTGTTGTTTATAGGTTACCAGACTTGTCCCGAGCCATTCGTAACCCCCAGTCGCTCAGGCAAGTTTTCTACCCGTTATACTGTTGTTGTGATGTATATGTGTATATGCATGATCCTGCAATAAATGCATATTTGTTATTAGCAAATTCTTGCGATATATTGTAGCATCTGATATGGTATATATGCATGCCTGTTTCATATTCTTGGATTATATATCTGTTGGTGAAAATGCTTATAGTTGCATAATACCTATGCTAGAGATAAGCGGTATTTGAGTTTACCCTTAGTATAGGGGATAAAAGGTGAACATATTTCTAAACCGGGAGTCGATGTTCCCGAGTATAATATATATATTTTTATATATATATATGGCTATAGTTTTCAAAACTATTAATCGAATAAGATTTATTCGATAACTTTAACTTTATTTTATTATTGAATATTATTTCGAATATTCATCTGAGGACTTATGACTCCTTTATATTATTATTGAATATTATTTCGAATATTCATCTGAGGACTTATGACTCCTTTATTTTATTATTGAATATTATTTCGAATATTCATCCGAGGACTGATGACTCCTGTATTTTATTATTGAATATTATTTCGAATATTCATTCGAGGGCTTATGACTCAGTTATATTATTAATGATTATTAATTGAATATTCATTTGAGGATGTATGACTCCGTTATTTATTTAATGAATATTATTTATAATATTCATTCGAGGTATTATGACTCCGCTTATTATTTAATAATATTCTTTATTTTATTAAAGAATAATGTTTCGATAATCAAACTTATTTTCGATTATTCAAATAAAGATAGTACTTTCGTATAAGTATATCTTTGGTTATTTAATACTCATTTCAAGTATAAGTCTTACAACTTCTACTTCAATTATGTGTATAAAGATTATTCTTTATGGGAATATTATTTAAATAATAATATTCAGACATTTTCTAAATATATTGGGACTGATTTACTTCATTAAATCAGCATTACTCCAAACACTCTTTAAAGTGTTTTCGAGTCTTCAAAATGATTTTTAAAAGTTAGAGCGGATCCCAAAACTCATTTTTATATTTAAGATCTTCCTTTTAAAAAGGGGATTTAAATACTCGCTCAAAACCTGAGGGATCCGGCTCTATGGTGTATTTTATATTCGCAACAAGGTTGCAGTTTTGGTAAATGAATTGATTACTTACCCAACGTTCGGGAAGTAAGTCCATCTATCGAGTCGGCATAAGCAACATGGGCTCAGTGGGCGTCCATGATAGTGTAAGTGGCTCAGTGGGATTCCATCAAATGCATAAGTGGCTGAGTGGCAGTCCAGCATAAGGTCCTATTGCGACCAGGGTGATGACCAGTGGGGAATTCGTCCATCTACTAGTAGAATAGGTTACTTATTGGTATCTTTGCCTGATCAGCAAGATATCAGGTTTATGCCAAAATTCTTTCCTTTCCAAATTTATTGGATATTGCAATTCTGTTCATACTTTACATGACAGAGGTTTTCAGGAAACGTATGTATATATAGGTGTATATATATATCGGGACTTAATGAAGTATATCATAACTTCATTTCCTTCAAAATATTTCAAAGATTGAATCTATTCAAGTCTTATCTTGTAGTCTCATCAGTGTGATGAACTTTTGAAACTAATTATAACTTGAACGGTGGTAGTTCAAGTAGTATTTGGAAAAGATATAAGTATATTGGAGTATCTTGTAACTTCATCTTTTAAACTTATATCTAGTAAATGATTATCTTATGCATATCAAAGATTTTCAGAAAAACGTTGAGACAAGGGTAGATATATGTGATCACCTTGCAACGATATTTTTATACAGTTATAAACTGGAACTCTGTGTATATTATGCATGGAAGAGGACTTCCAATATTTTGAAAAGTATATATGTATATATATATACTGAATATTTTGCGACTTCATCGCATTAAGATATCAACTTGGTTCATTTCTTTTGACCAAGACTTTCATGAGTACTATGAGAAGGCTCATATATTATTAATCATTATACATATTATTTTGGTGGGCTTGCTGCTCACCCTTGCTTTCTTCTTTCATCACAAAACAACAGATAGAAAAGATGAACAGGACCAAGCTCCCGATTCGCAAGCGATTAGGAAATGTTCCGCAGTTTCCTATAGGCGTTGATGTCGCTGTAGCTGAGGTAGGAACTACCAATAGGCTAGGCTTTCAACTTTTGATGTACCAGACTTATGTATCTTTATCAATTGTAATAATGGCAAAGAAATGTAAATCTATTCAGAAACCTTTTTAAGGTGTATTGACATATAATTGTGGAATAAAACGACTTGTGATTATTTTTGGATATTCATCTCTGAGACTATAACTTGTGGTGTGTGTGTTTATTGTGGGGTCACAGTACAGAGTAGTTGATTGTGTATTAAGATTGGGTGTTATTAAGGGAAATGGAACTCGTGACAACCCGGATCCCCGACCCCGGATTTGGGGGTGTTACAGAAGTGGTATCAGAGGTAAGCGTTATAAACCTCAGAGATGATGTGACGTTAAGATAATAAGTTCACTAAGATAATAAGAACTCTTGCCAAGTTCATAGTCGGACTACCTAACGTAGTACTGACAGTTAAAACCCTTATGGGAACCCTTATAATTATCTTGATAGAAGCGTAGTTCGTTATCGTAGATGGTAGCGGGACTCCGAACCCTGAGGTTGAGGAGCAACAGTGCGATGATGTTTTATTACTAATTGGAGATCGGATTATGGATCCGATAGCGTGTCCTAATGCAGGACCGGATGATGTTGATATTGAGGATGTAGCGGTTGAGGATGTTGTCCTAGAAGGGATAGTTGTTGAGGAGGATCCCATGGAGGATCCTGACAAGAATGAATAAAGGACCACTGATGAATTGATGACCATGGTTAGGTCGACTATCAGAGGTAGGATTGGTCGGTCACTACCGGAGGTTCGTTCAAGTTTGTAAAGATAGTAGCCCCTTTAACGCGGCTTACTCATAAGACTGAGAAGTTCGAATAGACAGAGAAATGCGAGAACAACTTTTAAGAACTGAAGCAAAGGTTGGTGACGGCCCCTATGTTGGCGTTGCCGAATGGAAAAAGGAGATTTTGTGATTTGTAGTGACGCTTCGCATAAGGAATTAGGGTGCTTCTTATACAGCACAGCAAGGTAATCGCGTACGCGTCAAGACAATTAAGGGAATATAAAATTCGATATCCCCACCCATGAGCTTGGGCTCATGGCAATAGTTTTGCCCTAAAGATTTGAGGCACTACTTGTATGGAGAGAAGTGCGAGATTCACAAACCATAGGAGCTCTAGTACATTTTCATGCAGAAAGAGCTCAACATACGCCAGAGGAGGCGGTTAGAGCTAATCAAGAATGATGAGTGGGAGATTCTTTATCATTCGGGGAAAGCCAATGCGGTGGCTGATACCCTTAAAAAAAAGAGAGACTCAAGATGATAATGTCTTTGGGAGAGTTTATAAGAGATTTTGAGAAAATGGAAATAGATATGAAGGTAACCGGAGCCGGTACCGAAAAGCTGTTTGAGATTGTAATACAGACCGAATTATTGGAAAAGAGCATATTGAGCCAGAAAAAGGTGATGAATGAAGGCAGAGAGCCAACAAATAAATATGAGATTAATACCGAGAAAGATGATAAGGGAATAATGAGGTATTCCTATAGAATTTGGGTTCCGAAAGTTCAAGAGCTTAAGGATGAGAACTTAGATGAGAGCCATAGTTTGAGGAATAGGATTTAGGGCAAACCCAGAATGTGATAGTCAGGGAGGTTGCCATCAAGAAAGAAAGAACCCATAACATAATAGAGTGGAAAACAAGGTTTTTAATGTATAAGATAACCCCGATTATGGGAGAAGGTTGAAACATTTCATACTAAGGAAACAGAAAGTCGAGTAAGGAAAGGAGACCCGAGACGGTACTCCTATACGACAATTTATGGACCTGTCTAGACAGAACTTAGACTATTATCCCCAACCACCACCTTGAGGAAACAATGCGATAGGAAATTCTTTCAGGACCTTTAAGTCTCTAAGCTCTCAGAGTTCCAAGGAACAGGTTGACCTAGTCGAGGCAAGAGCCTGGCTAAAGGAAATAGAGGAATCATTTGAGATTCTGAATGATTGATGAACCACAAAAGACTGTTTTTGTCACTTACCCTCCTAAGAGAGAGACCACCCACTGGTGAAAGACCAAGGAAGGCACGGAGCAAGAGATTATAATAAACTGATTTAAGTTCAGTCAATTGTTTTCGGGAAAGTAATTCCCAAAGATAAGGAGATAGTGTAAAAGCTTTAGAGCCAGAACAAAGGCAGACGAGTATGATGAATTATGAATCTAAGATGTAAAAGTTGTCAAGATTCGTTCTGAGGACACGAATCCAGAATGACGGGATATTTGAAATCAATGCTTATGTTGTGTTGGTTCATGAAATAATGATAAGAGAAAGGAAAATAAAAAGAAATTGAAGTGGAAAGGAATATAACGGCAATAGAGTTTGAGGAATGATAAGGGAGTTGGGTATGAGGAAACCCTAAAGACTCGTAGAAATAGAAATAGAAGAGTATGTAATCGTCAGGATGAGGGTGATTCACCATGAGTTAAAATTGATGGTTGAGGGCATAAGAGATACATATATTTTATCCCCTGTAAGTTGGGAAGATTCGAGGAAACCTTGAGATAATTCGAAGGATAAATAATGAGACGCGGATAGACTGAGGAGACAAGAAAGTAAGAAATTAAGAAAATTGGATTAAGGAAGTGACCTTCAAGAAGGTGAAATGTAAGACCAGTGGCATGATACCCAGAAAGGGAGACGCCAGATATGAAAGATATCCCAACATTGAGGTGACTGTTGAGATAAACAACAAAAGTAAATAAGGAATTATTAAGAAGAAGTTCACGTTGAACACGACCAATATCTTCCAGAACATCCTTGTTTTCGTTACCAGATTAGGCAAGAAAAGCGGATAACCGTTGTTATCTTTTGGAGGCCATTTTGATTAACCTCATTTTGTATACAGATGTTATTGTGAAATTAGGCATATACTATCGAGGTGGGAATGATTGAATAAGACACCCTTATCAGGGATATATGACTTGATTTATCCATGGAAGGATGCAGGTACCTTTTTTAAAGGTGGAATTAAGAATAGAACATCGGTAACTTAAAATGAATCCTAGGGGAATGCATAAAGGTTGGCATTTCACCCTTAATAGGGACAGTATGAGTTTTGACAGTATGATTTGGAAAGGATTAAGGTAATAACGACCTTTAAGAATTAGTGGAGAAATTTTTCAGAAGTATATAGACAATGGTTCTAGTAATAGTAAATGGTATTTCGATATGCCCTGTATCTAGGGAATACAGGAGGAACTATTGAAAGATAACCTTAGAGGTTTTGCATGGAGATAGGTAATATTCAAATTTCTCAAGAATAAAAATGTTGATAAAAGGAATATGACGTAATTATAATGATGCCAAGTGGGGCACGTGTTAAACCACGAGAAAGTATGGATCGAACCAGTAAAGGTCGAAATTGTTGAGGGCAATTAGGACCTAAGACAAAAGATGTTCTAAGTACGATCGAGAGTCAGTCGCGACAGTGATTAACCTCTAAAGACTGAGGCAATAACTTATGGAAAAGTGGTGATTTTTTTTTTACTCATCAGATTTTAAGGAAAACATCTCCACATAAGCTGTGATTGAAATGAGGTAGAAAATTTATTTGAAGGTGGTTAAAATGACATTGACTGTAAGGAAATTTTACTATCAGGAAAGGCCAAAGAGGTGGCCGACACTTTAAAGGTAAGAGGATAATTATAGGCGCTTGTGCCAAAGGAATACAGTGATGATGGTTGAAGCCGTAAAGGTTGTATTATGGTTTGGAAGATTGACATTCCTTCTGATGACTGTGCAATACCCAACCGTAATAGTAGTTGGTAAAGGTTTAATTCGTGTAATCGCCATGAACGGGCTATCTATCTTAGAAGGTCCTATCTTGAGATAAGCCAGGACCATGTTTCAAAAAAGGACTAGACGAACCTTTGAGTTAAGTCTTCTATTTAAGGCATATGATTAAGAATGGTATTAACCTGCTATCGTTGCTTGATTGAAACTCTTCTGCAATTTTATCTGCTTTATGTCATGTATGTATGTCAGGATCAGAAGTGTTCTTCATGAATCAGGAATGGTGATTATGTTACCTCCTTAGAAGGATTTGATACGACATGTATGGACTCCGTATGGTTAGCTATTAAGACTTCATGGAAAACGAATGACGACAGTAGGTCAGTGGTGGACCATAATAATGCTGCAATGATTCTGCGAGTAATGAGCTGATTACAACCATGAGAGTTGTATTGGAATGGATGTTGAGATTGAGTACCACTAATCGGGTCGTGGTAGTGTATAAGTTATCATTGATAGACTAATTAAGTAGAGTATCTACCTATTGAATATTTATTCCTTCTTATCAATAGAGAGTCGTATTATTATGCGAGGAAGGTTGCGGATGTGAGCATAGAATTCTAGTAACGATAATGTCTAGAATGAGATCCCAGATTCGATTTTCGATATCGAGGGAGTTTCAAAGGTGATTGTGTATAAGCTCGAGGGAGAGCATGGGTCCATAGAATGATGGACGAAATAGCAAAAATATTTAGGCATGTGAAATACGATGCTATAATACTTGATGTTGATATAAATACTTATATGTTTTGTTCTCCTATGACAGACCTCTATAGTTCAGAGGTAGATTCCAAGCCAGATATTTTATAGCAATAATTTTTTTTTTTCGTATATACAATTCTCTTCAGTTCGTTCTTTTCTCTTCTTTTCATTTCATATAAGCTGAGAAGAACAACCCTTCCAGAAGGGGAGGTATTGCCGAATGACTATCTATCTGTGTGATAGAAGCCTAGTAGGATACCACATGTTGTTTAATTGCTTGTCAAGTACTAAAGGCTGGCCACCTTATGTACTAACTATGCAATAGAACAAGTGTTCATGATCATAGTGATCTCTCAATAAATTCCTTTACTTCTATATGATGGATCAAGCTTTCAAAGATGGAAGCCGCTAGAAATGAAGTAGTATCAGTGCAGGGGTATTCCGATTCTAACGCATTCGTGATACTAAGGTTGACTCATTTATTTAAAGGTTATAGAACGCTAGCGAGCAAAAGTGTAACCAGTATGATATTAGGTACGGAAGATAGTAACAATTACGAACTAGAAAAGAATGGGTATTGAGAAGCAAAAGCTCTAATGCTAAAAGCTATAATGAGAGTCTGTGCAATAGACTTGAAAGAAACTGGAATGATCACTTAACGCGGATTGAGTTTTCTCACCATAATAGATCGTATGTCAGGTATCGAGATGTCATCTTATGAGATCCTTGAGGGAAGACAATGTCGATCTCCCTTATGTTAGGATGAAGATGTAGAGCGCAAGATGCTCGGACCCGCAGTAGTCCAAAGGACCAAGGATATAATAGATCTAATCAGAGAACGGCTGGTAGTAACCCAAGATGGACATAAGAAGTATGTTGATTTGACAGGAAAGGACAAGGAATGGGAAGTAGGAGACCTAGTGTTGTTATAGGTATTCCCTTGGAAGGGGTTAATGAGATTTGGAAAGAAAGGAAAACTAAGCCCAAGATATATTGGACCTTTTGAGATACTAAGACGGATTGGGAAGTTGGCTTACGAGCTAGCCTTACCCCCGAACCTGCAACAAGTTCGTAACGTGTTCCACGTATCAATGTTAAGAAAGTGTAATTCGGGTGCCAGATAAATAGGGGCATATGAGCGCATAGACATGCAACCCGACGTAACCTATATGGAGCAACCAGGAAGGGTTATAGAGTGAAAAGGAACAAGTGCTTAGGAGAAGGGTTATCAAACTAGGCAGAGTTTGGTGGTAGGACCACAATGTGGGAAAATTTACTCAAGAGTTAGAAAGTGCAATGCTAAGAGAGTATCCCTATTCATTTTCTATCTGATTCCGGGACGGAATCCTTTTAAGGAGGGGAGACTGTAATAATCCCAATTTTTGGGAAATTTTGAAACCCTTATGAATAGTATTTTTGCTGAATGAGAAAATTTTTCATGCCACACTATGCAGGGGTTCGGATATGGATATTCTGAGATTTTATTAGTACTTTATATGGGATATAAGTGTATGTAAAGATCGTCAGAATCCAAATCCGAACACTTTGATTTTTCCCGGAAATCCACTAGATACGGAAAGAATTGAGAAAAAGGTAACAGGATAAAAAGGATTTAAATTAAAGGATTATAAGAGAGGATCATAAAAAGGAATACAATGTATTGAGAAAGGTTAAGGGAACCTAAGTAATAAGATCCCGGGTATGATCCCTCAAACGATAAACGAAAATGAAAGTTAAGCGAACCGTATAACAGATCAGCGGTCATTAGGCAAACAATTAGGAAGTTAATCAAAGGGATTAGAGAGGATGATGTCACCCAACCAATGAGAAGAGGACAAGGAGGGGAGGATGACATCATGAGGATGACACAAGCATGACATGGGAAGGAAGGAGGTGTGGTTGAATGAGAACCACACAAAGTCCAAGGTTAATTAGGTAATTAACTAAAACAAAAACAAAACCAAATCAACCAAGCCAAGAAAATCATTTTCATCAAAACACAAAAAAAAATCTCTCTTTCTTCTTCATGCTCTCGGCTTCTTTCTTAAAAAATGAAGATCCAAGCTCCACCACTTACTATTTAGCAAGGTAATTATCTAAGCTTCCCCATGGATAGTTACATACTTCCTATAAGTTTAAGCTTCTAATTCCAAGCCAATCTTTTTCTATAAATCATGAAAGAAGATGGTGAATAGTGTTTTTCAAGAACTAAAATTTGTGTTCTTGAAGTTTTGTTTAGATTAAGCTTGGATAAGGACTTTAAGGGTGATTCCAAGCCATTCTCTTGATTCTCCACTCTCCAAGGAAGGTATAAACTACAAACCCTAGCTTTAGTTTTGAGTAATTAGGGATGAATATGTTTGATATAGTATATGTGAAGCATGATGCTTGATTGTTTGAAGTTTGGTTGAGTTGTAGAGATTAGATGGTTTTGTGGTATTGTTGGAGTTGTAAATCTTGATAATTAGTTAAAGAACCTAAGTAAAGCTTTTAGTTCATGTGGGGAATAAGTATAAATGGTTAATGTGGATTTGTTGGGGTTGTTATGATGTGGTTTGGATGGATGTTGGTTGTATGATTGATTTGGGGTTGAATTGTGGTTGGTTTTGAATGGTTTAAATTTGGGAAATCACGTAAACATAGCCGTCGTAACGTCCGATTTTCTTTAGACTGCTTTTGTGCATAACATTAGGACCCGAGAACCCCCTGCTAGATTTTGACCATTGCCATGTTTAGGTAGTTCATGTTACGAGCTTCGTTTTGATATGTAGTTCGTTTGATTCCGATGTACGGTTTAGGAGAAACGACCGTTTTAAGTAACGGCGTTTCGCGAACGAAACATTTCCCCTCGCCTTACTTTGAAACATAGGTTAAAGACCAAAAAGGGTTAATTAATGTATGAAACAATTATGCTAAGAGTGTTAGGCAGTTGGCAAGACACTCGCGAAGGAATCGCTTTAAAACTCGTAATGGTTAATTTATTAAAAATGGTGGAGCCGAAGGTACTCGAGTGACTTAAGAGAATCAGTAAGCGCAAAACGATCGTTAGAGTCTGAGTTGGTTAGAGTATAGATTTACAAGTGACTTTGGTTTAATTCCAACTTACTTGTTGTTTATAGGTTACCAGACTCGTCCCGAGCCATTCGTAACCCCCAGTCGCTCAGGCAAGTTTTCTACCCGTTATACTGTTGTTGTGATGTATATGTGTATATGCATGATCCTGCGATAAATGCATATTTGTTATTATCAAATTCTTGCGATATATTGTAGCATCTGATATGGTATATATGCATGCCTGTTTCATATTCTTGGATTATATATCTGTTGGTTAAAATGCTTATAGTTGCATAATACCTATGCTAGAGATAAGCGGTATTTGAGTTTACCCTTAGTATAGGGGATAAAAGGTGAACATATTTCTAAACCGGGAGTCGATGTTCCCGAGTATAATATATATATTTTTATATATATATGGCTATAGTTTTTAAAATTATTAATCGAATAAGGTTTATTCGATAACTTTAACTTTATTTTATTATTGAATATTATTTCGAATATTCATCCGAGGACTTATGACTCCTTTATATTATTATTGAATATTATTTCGAATATTCATCTGAGGACTTATGACTCCTTTATTTTATTATTGAATATTATTTCGAATATTCATCCGAGGACTGATGACTCCTTTATTTTATTATTGAATATTATTTCGAATATTCATTCGAGGGCTTATGACTCAGTTATATTATTAATGATTATTAATTGAATATTCATTTGAGGATGTATGACTCCGTTATTTATTTAATGAATATTATTTATAATATTCATTCGAGGTATTATGACTCCGCTTATTATTTAATAATATTCTTTATTTTATTAAAGAATAATGTTTCGATAATCAAACTTATTTTCGATTATTCAAATAAAGATAGTACTTTCGTATACGTATATCTTTGGTTATTTAATACTCATTTCAAGTATAAGTCTTACAACTTCTATTTCAATTATTTGTATAAAGATTATTCTTTATGGGAATATTATTTAAATAATAATATTCAGACATTTTCTAAATATATTGGGACTGATTTACTTCATTAAATCAGCATTACTCCAAACACTCTTTAAAGTGTTTTCGAGTCTTCAAAATGATTTTTAAAAGTTAGAGCGGATCTCAAAACTCATTTTTATATTTAAGATCTTCCTTTTAAAAAGGGGATTTAAATACTCGCTCAAAACCTGAGGGATCCGGCTCTATGGTGTATTTTATATTCGCAACAAGGTTGCAGTTTTGGTAAATGAATTGATTACTTACCCAACGTTCGGGAAGTAAGTCCATCTATCGAGTCGGCATAAGCAACATGGGCTCAGTGGGCGTCCATGATAGTGTAAGTGGCTCAGTGGGAGTCCATCAAATGCATAAGTGGCTGAGTGGCAGTCCAGCATAAGGTCCTATTGCGACCAGGGTGATGACCAGTGGGGAATTTGTCCATCTACTAGTAGAAAAGGTTACTTATTGGTATCTTTGCCTGATCAGCAAGATATCAGGTTTATGCCAAAATTCTTTCCTTTCCAAATTTATTGGATATTGCAATTCTGTTCATACTTTACATGACAGAGGTTTTCAGGAAACGTATGTATATATATAGGTGTATATATATATCGGGACTTAATGAAGTATATCATAACTTCATTTCCTTCAAAATATTTCAAAGATTGAATCTATTCAAGTCTTATCTTGTAGTCTCATCAGTGTGATGAACTTTTGAAACTAATTATAACTTGAACGGTGGTAGTTCAAGTAGTATTTGGAAAAGATATAAGTATATTGGAGTATCTTGTAACTTCATCTTTTAAACTTATATCTAGTAAATGATTATCTTATGCATATCAAAGATTTTCAGAAAAACGCTGAGACAAGGGTAGATATATGTGATCACCTTGCAACGATATTTTTATACAGTTATAAACTGGAACTCTGTGTATATTATGCATGGAAGAGGACTTCCAATATTTTGAAAAGTATATATGTATATATATATATATACTGAATATTTTACGACTTCATCGCATTAAGATATCAACTTGGTTCATTTCTTTTGACCAAGACTTTCATGAGTACTATGAGAAGGCTCATATATTATTAATCATTATACATATTATTTTGGTGGGCTTGCTGCTCACCCTTGCTTTCTTCTTTCATCACACAACAACAGATAGAAAAGATGAACAGGACCAAGCTCCCGATTCGCAAGCGATTAGGAAACGTTCCGCAGTTTCCTATAGGCGTTGATGTCGCTGTAGCTGAGGTAGGAACTACCAATAGGCTAGGCTTTCAACTTTTGATGTACCAGACTTATGTATCTTTATCAATTGTAATAATGGCAAAGAAATGTAAATCTATTCAGAAACCTTTTTAAGGTGTATTGACATATAATTGTGGAATAAAACGACTTGTGATTATTTTTGGATATTCATCTCTGAGACTATAACTTGTGGTGTGTGTGTTTATTGTGGGGTCACAGTACAGAGTAGTTGATTGTGTATTAAGATTGGGTGTTATTAAGGGAAATGGAACTCGTGACAACCCGGATCCCCGACCCCGGATTTGGGGGTGTTATAAGCCTGGCCTTATAGGTCTCCACCTGGCCATCTGCTATAATCTATCTTTTGTATACCGTATACATAGATTTCATTCTGGATTTCATGGCACTATGCCATTTCTCTGAGTCAACACTACTCATAGCCTCATTATAGGTCATAGGGTCGTCATCATCAATGATCGACAACTCATTGTCATTCTTAATGACAAGGCCATAATACCTCTCAGGTTGGCGAGACACTCTCCCTGATCTATGAATGGGCTGTTCTACAAAAGGTTGTTCAGTCAGAACAGGTGTTTCCACTTGATCCGTAGTAGTTTGTGCTTCTTGAACTTCATCAAGTTCAATTTTCCTCCCACTGTTTCCTTCAAGGATAAACTTCTTTTCCAAGAAGGTAGCATGTCTGGAGACAAACACCCGATGATCGGTGCAAAAGTAATACCCTAAAGTCTCTTTAGGATATCCCACAAAACTACATTTTACGGATCGATATTCCAGCTTATCTGGGTCAACTTACTTGACATAAGCTGGACATCCCCAAATCTTAACGTGTTTAAGACTCGGTTTCCTTTCTTTCCATATCTCATACGAAGTTTGAGGAACAGATTTGGAAAGCACCTTATTCAGTAAATATGCTGAGGTTTCCAATGCATAACCCCATAGGAATACTGGAAGATTTGCATAGCTCATCATGGACCAAACTATGTCTAACAAAGTTCGATTTCTCCTTTCAGATACCAATCTGGAGGAGTCCACTGGGAGACTATACCATTTACTTTGAGATAATCTAGAAACTCTCCGTTAAAGTATTCACCACCTCGATCTAATCGAAGAGTTATAATACTATGTTTGGTTATTTCTCCACTTCATACTTATATTCTTTGAACTTTTCAAAGGCCTCAGACTTGTGTTTCATCAAACACATATCCGAATCCAGATCTATCATCTATGAAAGTAATGAAGTATGAAAATCCACCCATGGCTTGCGTAGACATTGGTCCACATACATCTGTGTGTACCATTCCTAGCAAATTTGCAGCCCTCTCTCCATGTCCACTAAATGGAGACTGCAGTGCCACTATAAAGTGAGATTTTCATCATCCCTTTTCTTTTATTAGTTTGTTCAATCTGAAGTAAATTATGTCACATACATACAGACCATTATTTAAAGCACCACGTCCATAAAGAATATTATCTCTAAGAATAGAACATTCATTATTCTCAATAATAAATGAAAATCCAGCCAAGTCTAACATGGGAATAATATTCCTCACAATCGAGGGAACAAAATAACAATTATTTCAAACAATAGTCTTGCCCGTAGGCCTATGTAAATGAAATGATTCTACATCTTCAGCAGCAACTCTTGCTCCATTTCCCATCAGTAGAATCACCTCCTCTTCCTCAAGAGTCCTACTTCTCCTTGGTCCCTGCAACAATTGCAGATATGAGAACCACAGGTGGTATCTAATACCCAAGTAGAAATGACATATTCACTTCTATCATGAACATACCTGAATCAGAAGCGGTAGTCTCACTACCCTTCTTCTTCAATTCTGCAAGGTAAACCTTGCAGTTCCTCTTCCAGTGCCCCACCTTGTTACAGTGAAAGCAAACAACTTTGCTCTTGGGGTCTTCAGCTTTTGGTGGAACCGGCGTTTTCTCACCTACTTTCTTCTTCTTGGAAGAGTTCCTCTTCCTTTTCTTAGGATTGGAACCTTCACCAATTAGAAGAACAGAACTCTTCTTAGGGGGAAAATTCGATTCCGCAGTCTTCAACATGCTGTGGAGTTCAGGCAGGCTGACATCCAACTTATTCATGTGAAAGTTCACAACAAACTGCGAGAACGAACTCGAAAGCGATTGCAAGACCAAGGCTTGGCTCAGCTCCCCATCCATGGCAAAACCAAGTTGTCCAAGATGTTCAATCAAATTGATCATCTTAAGTACATGGTCATTCACAGATGATCCCTCAGACATCCTACATCCGAACAACTCCTTCGATATCTCATATCGAGCTGTCCTCCCTGCCACATCATACAACTCTTGTAGATGCATGAGGATAGTGTGAGCATCCATATGCTCATGTTGCTTCTGTAGCTCAATGTTCATGGAAGCTAGCATGATGCATTGAGCAACATTCGCATCATCTATCCACTTACGATACACAACATGTTCATCATCATGCGCATCACTAACAGGTTCAGTAGGCTTAGGTGAGTCAATCACGTATTCCAGCTTCTCAATCCTGAGAACAATTCTCAAGTTTCGAAGCCAGTCATCATAATTAGGACCAGTCAATTTGTGAGCATCTAGTATGCTCCTGAGTGATAGTGCAGAAGACATAACGTACAAAGTAAATCTGTAAATGATAAACACATAACAACACTTAGCAAATATTCGATTTCATTTTAAAACACTATATGAATCGGGTCTTTATTCATAAGTGGCTCCCACTAGTTTATCTAATTTATTCAACCCCCTACGTGAAAAATTAAGTATTCATAATGCTAGTGGGAATAGGGATCCTACATTCCATTACACAACCCCGGCTGTGGCACGAAACGCCATGTAATGTTCAATAGGCAGACAACTTGTAACACCCCCAGATCCGGGGTCGAGGATCCGGGTCGTCACGGTCTTTCTTTCCACAATATCACTTCACTTAATTAATAATAATAACCTTATGCTGTGACCCCACACTAACATACACCACAACCCGTTATAGTCTCAGAGATGAAATTTAAATAAGTACAAGTCTTTGAATCCACAATTTAAAAGTTATTACAACCCAAAATGATTACTTGATAAATTTACAGTTAATTGCCATTATCTGCCACAAGTTATAATTATACATAATTGATTCTCAAAAGTAGATGGTCTGATCTACAATAGATCTACCTCTGCAGCTATAGCAGCTACAACATCAACGGGAAGACGCGGGACGCTTCCCACGCGCTTGCGCTGGGTCTGCTGGAGTCTGGCCATCTTTCCTAACTGTTGTTGTGTGATGAAGAAATAAAGCAAGGGTGAGCAGCAAGCCCACCAAAATAATATGTATAATGATTTACAATATATGAGCCTACTCATAATACTCATGAAAGTCTTGGTCAAAAGAAATGAACCAAGTTTGATATCTTAATGTGATGAAGTCGCAAAATATTCAGTATATATACATATATACTTTTCAAAATATTGGAAGTCCTCTTCCATGCATAATATACACAAAGTCCCAGTGTATAACTGTATAAAAAAAATATCGTTGCAAGGTGATCTCATATATCTAACCTTGTCTCAACGTTTTTCTGAAAATCTTTGTCATTCATAAGACAATTATTAATTAGATATAAGTTTAAAAGATGAGGTTACCAAATACCCCAATATACTTATATCTTTCCCAATACTACTTGAACTACCACCGTTCAAGTTATAATCAGTTTCAAAAGTTCATCACATAGATGAGACTACAAGACAAGATTTGAATAGATTTAATCTTTGAAATATTATTGAATGAAATAAAGTTACGAGAATACTTTATTTAGTCCCGATATATATATATCCACATATATATATCTCTAAAACATTTCCTGGAACCTCTGTTATGTAAAGTATGAACAGAGTTGCAATATCCAATGAATTTGGAAGGAAAAGAAAACCTTTGGCATAAACCAGATATCTTGCTGATCAGGCAAAGATACCCATAAGTAACCTTTTCTACTAGTAGATGGACGAATTCCCCACTGGTCATCACCCTGGTCATAATTAGGACCTTATGCTGGACTGCCACTCAGCCACTTATGCATTTGATGGACTCCCACTGAGCCACTTACACTATCATGGACGCCCACTGAGCCCATGTTGCTTATGCCGACTCAATAGATGGACTTACTTCCCGAACGTTGGGTAAGTAATCAATTCATTTACCAAAACTGCAACCTTGTTGCGAATATAAAATACACCACAGAGCCGGATCCCTCAGGTTTTAAGCGAGTATTTAAATCCCCTTAAAAAGGAAGATCTTAAATATAAAATTGAGTTTTGGGATTCGCTCTAACTTTTAAAAATCATTTTGAAGACTCGAAAACACTTTATAGAGTGTTTGGAGTAAAGCTGATTTAATGAAGTAAATCAGTCCCCAGAATATTTAGAAAATGACTGAATATTATTATTTAAATAATATTCCCATAAAGAATAATCTTTTATAAAAATAATTGAAGTAGAAGTATTGAAATTTATACTTGAAACGAGTATTAAATAACCAAAGATATACTTATATAAAAGTATTATCTTTATTTGAATAACCGAAAATAAGTTTGATTATTTACACCTTATTCTTTAATAAAATAAAGAATATATTTCAGCAAATAATCGGAGTCATAGATCCTCAAATGAATATTCAAATAATATTCAATAAATAAAATAAGCTGAGTCATAAGCCCTCGAATGAATATTCAAAATAATATTCAATAAATAAATAAGCTGAGTCATAAGCCTTCGAATGAATATTCAAATAATATTCAGATAAATAAATAAAAGGAGTCATACGCCTTCGAATAATATTCAAATAATATTCAATAAATAATATAAAAGAGTCATAAGCCCTCGAATGAATATTCAAATAATATTCAGATAAATAAATAAAAGGAGTCATAAGCCCTCGAATGAATATTCAAATAATATTCAGATAAATAAATAAAAGTTAAAGTTATCGAATAAACCTTATTCGATTAATAGTTTTAAAAACTATATCCATATATATATATATATATAAATAAATATATATATATATATAATATACTCGGGAACATCGACTCCCGGTTTAGAAATATGTTCACCTTTTATCCCCTATACTAAGGGTATACGCAACTACTTGCTTATTTCTAGCATAGGTATTATGCAACTATAAGCATTGAAATCAACAGATAGATAACCAGATTACGAAACAGACATGCATATATACCATATTAGCATGCTCCAATATATCGCAAAATTTGCTAATAACAATCATGCAATATCACAAGATAATGCATATACATATATTTACATCACAGCAACAGTATAACGGGTAGAAAACTTGCCTGAGTGACTGGGGGTTACGAATGGCTCGGGACGAGTCTGGTAACCTATAAGCAACAAGTAAGTTGGAATTAAACCAAAGTCACTTGTAAATCTATACTTTAACTAACTTAGACTCTAACGCTCGTTTTGCGCTCACTGATTCACTTAAGTCACTCGGGTACCCTCGGCTCCACCATTTTTAATAATTTAACCTTTACGAGTTTAAAGCGATTCCTTCGCGAGTGTCTTACCAACTGCCTAACACACTTACCATAAATGTTTCATACATTAATTAACCCTTTTTGGTCTTTAACCTATGTTTCAAAGTAAGGCGAGGGAAAAAGTTTCGTTCGCGAAACGCCGTTACTTGAAACGGTCGTTTCTCCTAAACCGTGCATCGGAATCGAACGAACTACATATCAAAACGAAGCTCGTAACATGAGCTATCTAAACATGGCAGTGGTCATAATCTAGCAGGGGGTTCTCGGGTCCTAATGTTATGCACAAAAACAGTCTAAAGAAAATCGGACGTTACGACGGCTATGTTTACGCGATTTCCCAAATTTAAACCATTCAAAAACCATCACAATTCAACCTCAAATCAATCATACAACCAACATCCATCCAAAACACATCATAACAGCCCCAACCAATTCAAGTTTAACATTCATACTTATGCCTAAGCTTAACTTTAACCATACTTAAGTTCTTTTAATCAAAACAACAACATTTACCAATCCAACAACATCCCAAAACTCACTAATCTCTACATACACAACCATCAAGCCTCTCATGAACTAAAATACTCATATTATGCTCTTAACATTCAATAACAAAGCTTGGTTAAGAGATTATACCTTCCTTGAAGCTTTTTAACACAACATAAGAGCTTTGAATGCCTAAAGAACCTTGATCCTTGCTTGTATAACCTTAATCTTTCATAAAAATTCAAGAAAACTAAAGTTATTTCTTGAAGGTTACTATTCACCATCTTCTTCCTTGATTTATAGAAAAAGATTGGCTTGGAATTAGAAGCTTAAACTTATAGGAAGTATGTAACTATCCATGGGGAAGCTTAGATAATTACCTTGCTAAATAGTAAGTGGTGGAGCTTGGATCTTCAAATTTTAAGAAATGGGCCGAGAGCTAGCTTGGGAAGAAAGATATTTTTGTGTTTTGTTTGTTGAAAATGAAATGATTTGCTTGGTTGGTTGATTTTTGTGTTGTTTTTGGTTAATGACTTAATTAACCTTGATTTTGTGTGGTTATAATTCAACCACACTTCCTTCCCTTCTATGTCATGCTTGTGTCACCTTGCACATGTCATTATGCTCCCACTTGTCCACACCTTGTGGTTTGATGATGTCACAATCCCTGGCTTCTTGTACAAGCTTGTCTCTTGGTCACTTATTTGTTTTACGGTTCGCTTAACTTTCGTTCTCGTTTATCGTTTGAAGGATCATACCCGGGATCTTATTACTTAGGTTCCTTTAACCTTGCTCAATACATTATATTCCTTTTTATGATCCTCTATTATAATCCTTTAATTTAAATCCTTTTTATCCTGTTACCTTATACTCAATTCTCTCCGTATCTTGTGGATTTCCGGGAAAAACCAAAGTGTTCGGAATTGGATTCTGACGATCTTTACATACACTTATATACTTCATAGAGTACTAATAATATCCCAGAATATCCATAACAGAACCCCTACATAGCGTGACATGAAAAGTTTTCTCGTTCAGCAAAAACACTATTCATAAGGGTTTCAAAATTTCTCAAAAATTGGGGTTATTACAGTCTCCCCTCCTTAAAAGGATTCCGTCCCGGAATCAGATAGAAACAAATGGGGATACTTTCTTAGCATTACACTTTCTAACTCTCGAGTCAATTTTCCCACATTGTGGTTCTACCACCAAACTCTGCCTAGTTTGATAATCCTTCTCCTAAGCACTTGTTCCTTTTCACTCTATAACCCTTCCTGGTTGCTCCATATAGGTTACGTCGGGTTGCATATCTATGCGCTCATATGCCTCTATTTATCTGGCATCTGAATTACACTCCCTTAACGTTGATACGTGAAACACGTTACGACCTGCTACATGTTCGGGGTTAGGGGTAGCTCATAAGCTAACTTCCCAAACGTCTTAATATATCCAAGGGTCCAACAAATTGTAGACTTAGCTTTCCTTTCTTTCCGAACCTCATCAATCCTTTCCAAGGGATACCTATAACATTACTAGGTCCCCTATTTCATACTCTTTATCCTTTCGTGTCAAATCAACATACTTATCATGTCCATCTTGGGCTACTACCAGCCGTCCTCTGATTAGATCTATCATATCCTTGGTCCTTTGGACTACTGCGGGTCCGAGCATCTTGCGCTCTACAACTTCATCCTAACATAAGGGAGATCGACATTGTCTTCCCTCAAGGATCTCATAAGGCGACATCTCGATAATGACATATGATCTATTGTCGTAAGATAACTCAATTCGAATTAAGTGATCATTCCAAATTCTTTCAAGTCTATTGCACAGACTCTCATTATTGCTTTTAGCATTAGAGCTTCTGCTTCTCAATACCCATTCTTTTCCAGTTCGTAATCGCTACTACCTTCCGTTCCTAATATTATACTGGTTATACTTTTGCTCGTTAGCGTTCTATAACCTTTTAATAACCACGTCAACCTTAGTATCACGAATGTGTTCCCATTCCGCATACTACCACCACTTTATTACTCCTTTTTCAGTTGTTTCTATTTTCCAAAATTTGATCAATCATATAGAAGTAAAGGAATTTGTTGAGAGATCACTATGATCATGAACACTTGTTATATCGCATAGTTAGTACAGAAGGTGGTCAGCCTTTAGTACTTGACAAGCAATTAAACAATAGCTGGTATCCTACTCGGCTTCTATCACACAGATAGATAGTCATTCGGCAATACCTCCCCTTCTGGAAGGGTTGTTCTTCTCAGCTTACATGAAATGAAAAGAAGAGAAAAGAATGAATTGAAGAGAATTGTATATTCATAAAAAAAAAAATTTTATTGCCATAAAATATCTGGCTTGGAACCTACCTCTGAACTATAGAGGTTTGTCATAGAAGAACAAAACATATATGTATTTATATCAACATCAAGTATTATAGCATCACATTTCACATGCCTAAATATTTTTGCCATTCCATCCATCATTCTATGGACCCATGCTCTTCCTCGAGCTTATACACAATCACCTTTGAAACTCCCTCGACATCGAAAATCGAATCTGGGATCTCATTCTAGACATCATCGTTACTTGAATTCTATGCTTGCACCGCAACCTTCCTCGTATAATAATACGACTCTCTATTGATAAGAAAGAATAATAATTCACTAGGTAGATACTCTACTTAATTAGTCTATCAATGATAACTTATACACTACCACGACCCGATTAGTGGTACTCAATCTCAACACCCATTCCAATACAACTCTCACGGTTGTAATCAGTTCATTACTCGCAGAATCATTGCTGCCTTACTATGGTCCACCACTGACCTACTGTAGTCATTCATTTTCCATGAAGTCTTAATAGCTAACCATACGGAGTCCATACATCTCGTATCAAATCCTTCTAAGGAGGTAACATAATCACCCTTCCTGATTCATGAAGAACACTCCTGATCCTGACATACATACATGACATGAAGCAGATAAAAGTGCAGAAGAGTTTCAATCAAAGCAACGATAGCAGGTTAATACCATTCTTAATCATACGCCCTAAATAGAGGACTTAAGTCAAAGGTTCGTCTAGTCCTTTTTGAAACATGGTTCTGGATTATCTCAAGATAGGACCTTCTAAGATAGATAGCCCGTTCATGGCGATTACATGAATTAAACCTTTACCAACTACTATTACGGTTGGGTATTGCACGGTCATCAGAAGGAATGTCAATCTTCCTAACCATAATTCAACCTTCATATTTTTAACCATCATCACTGTATTCTTTTGGCACACGCGCCTATAATTATCCACTTACCTTTAAAGTGTCGGCCACCTCTTTGGCCTTTCCTGATAGTAAAATTTTCCTTACAGTCAATGTCACATTAACCACCTCCAAATAAATTTTCTACCTTATTTCAATCACAGCTTATGTGAAAATGCTTTCCTTAAAATCTGCTGAGTAAAAAAAAAATCACCATTTTTCCATAAGTTATTGCCTCAGTCTTTAGAGGTTAATCACTGTCATGACTGACTCTCAATCATAATTAGAACATCTTTTATCTTAAGTCCTAATTGCCCTGAACAATTTCGACCATTACTGGTTCGATCCATACTTTCTCGTGGTTTAACACGTGCCCCACTTGGTAACATTATAATTATGTCATATTTCCTTTATCAACATTTTTATTCTTGAGAATTTCGAATATTTCCTTTCTCCTTGTAAAACCTCTAAGGTTATCCTTCAATCGTTCCTCCTATATTCCCTATATACAGGGCATATCAAAATACCATTTACTGATACTAGAACCATTGTCTATATACTTCTGAAAAATTTTCTCCACTGATCCTTAAAGGTTATTATTACCTTAATGCTTTCCAATTCATACTGTCAAAACTCATACTATCCCTATCAAGGGTGAAATGCCAACCTTTATGCATTCCCCTAGGATTCGTTTTAAGTTACCGATGTTCTATCCTTAATTCCACCTTTAAAAAGGTGCAAGCATCCTTCCATGGATAAATAAAGTCATATATCCCTGATATGGGTATCTTATTCAATCATTCCCACCTCGATAGTAAATGCCTAATTTCACAATTACATCTGTATACAAAATGAGGTTAATCAAAATGGCCTCCAAAAGATAACAACGGTTATCCGCTTTTCTTGCCTAATCTGGTAACGATAACATGGATGTTCTGGAAGATATTGGTCGTGTTCAACGTGAACTTCTTCTTAATAATTCCTTATTTACTTTTGTTGTTTATCTCAACAGTCACCTCAATGTTGGGATATCTTTCATATCTGGCGTCTCCCTTTCTGGGTATCATGCCACCGGTCTTACACTTCACCTTCTTGAAGGTCACTTCCTTCATCCAATTTTTCTTAATTTCTTACTTTCTTATCCCCTTAGTCTATCCGCGTCTCATTATTTATCCTTCGAATTATCTCAAGGTTTCCTCGAATCCTCCCAACTTACAGGGGATAAACTATATGTATCTCTTATGCCCTCAACCATCAATTTTAACTTATGGTGAATCACCCTCATCCTGACGAATGCATACTTTTCTATTTCTATTGCTACGAGTCGTTAGGGTTTCCTCGTACCCAACTCCCTTATCATACCTCAAACTCTATTGCCGTTATATTCCTTTCCACTTCAATTTCTTTTTTTTTTCCTTCTCTTATCATTATTTCATGAACCAACACAACATAAGCATTGATTTCAAACATCCCGTCACTCTGGATTCGTGTCTTCAGAACGAATCTTGATAACTTTTACCACTTAGATTCATAATTCATCATACTCGTCTGCCTTTGTTCTGGCTCTAAAGCTTTTACACTATTCCATAACCTTGGGAATTACTTTCCCGAAAACAATTGGCTGAACTTTAATCAGTTTATTATAATCTCTTGCTCCGTGCCTTCCTTGGCCTTTCACCAGCGGGTGGTCTCTCTCTTGGGAGGGTAAGTGACAAAACAGTCTTTTGTGGTTCGTCAATCATTTAGAATCTCAAATGATTCATCTATTTCCTTTAGCCAGGCTCTTGCCTCGACTGGGTCAGCTTGTTCCTTGGAACTCTGAGAGCTTAGCGACTTAAAGGTCATGAAAGAATTTCCTACCGCATTGTTCCCTCAAGGTGGTGGTTGGGGATAATAGTCTAAGTTCTGTCTAGACAGGTCCATGAATTGCCGTATAGGAGTACCGGCTCGGGTCTCCTTTCCTTACTCGACTTTCTGTTTCCTTAGTATGAAATGTTTCATCCTACTCCCCATAATTGGGGTCATCTTTTAATTTAAAATCCTCATTTTCCACTCCATTATGTCATGGGTTCCTTCTATCTTGATGGCGACCTCCCTGACTATCACGTTCAGGGTTTGCTCTAAATCTTATTCCTCAAACTATGGTTCTCATCTAAGATCTCATCTTTAAGCTCTTGAACTTTCGGAACCCAAATTCTATAGGAATACCTCATTATTCCCTTATCATCTTTCTCTGGCACCGTATGCTCTTTTCCAATAATTCGGTCTCTATTGCAATCTCAAACAGCTTTTCGGTACCGGCTCCGGTTACCTTCACTTCTATTTCCATTTTCTCAAAATCTCTTATAAACTCTCCAAAAGACATTAGTGAGTCTCTCCTTTTTACTAAGGGCATCAGCCACCATATTGGCTTTCCCCGAATGATAAAGAATCTCCCAATCATTATTCTTGATTAGCTCTAACTGCCTCCTCTGGCATACGTTGAGCTCTTTCTACGTGAAAATGTACTAGAGCACTTACGGCTTAGGTAATTCTCGCACTTCTCTCCATACAAGTAGTGCCTCCAATCCTTAGGGTAAAACTATTGCCACGAGCCTAAGCTCATGAGCGGGGATATCGAATTTCATATTACCTTAATTGTCTTGACATGTACGCGATTACCTTACCGTGCTGCATAAGCACGCATCCTAAGCCCTTGTGTGAAGCGTCACTACACTTCACAAATCTCCTTTTTCCATCCGGCAACGCCAACATAGGGGCCGTCACCAACCTTTGCTTCAGTTCTTAAAAGTTGTTCTCGCTTTTCTCTGTCTATTCGAACTTCTCAGTCTTATGAGTAAGCCGCGTTCAAGGGGCTACTATCTTTACAAACTTGAACGAACCTCCGGTAGTGACCGGCCAATCCTACCTCTGGTAGTCGACCAAACCGTGGTCATCAATTCATCAGTGGTCCTTTATCCAATCCCGTCAGGATCCTCCATGGGATCCTCCTCAACAACTATCCCTTCTAGGACGACATCCTCAACCGCTACTTCCTCAATATCAACATCATCCGGTCCTGCATTAGGACACTCTATCGGATCCACAATCCGATCTCCAATTAGTAATAAAATATCATCGCGATGTTGCTCCTCAACCTCAGGGTTCGGAGTCCCGCTACCATATACGATAACGAACTACGCTCCTATCACGATATTTATAAGGGTTCCCATAAGGGTTTTAACTGTCAGTACTACGTTAGGTAGCCCGACTATGAACTTGGCAAGAGTTCTTATTATCTTTGTGAACTTATTATCTTAACGTCACATCATCTCTGAGGTTTATAACGCTTAGCTCTGATACCATTTCTGTAACACCCCCAGATCCGGGGTCGAGGATCCGGGTCGTCACGGTCTTTCTTTCCACAATATCACTTCACTTAATTAATAATAATAACCTTATGCTGTGACCCCACACTAACATACACCACAACCCGTTATAGTCTCAGAGATGAAATTTAAATAAGTACAAGTCTTTGAATCCACAATTTAAAAGTTATTACAACCCAAAATGATTACTTGATAAATTTACAGTTAATTGCCATTATCTGCCACAAGTTATAATTATACATAATTGATTCTCAAAAGTAGATGGTCTGATCTACAATAGATCTACCTCTGCAGCTATAGCAGCTACAACATCAACGGGAAGACGCGGGACGCTTCCCACGCGCTTGCGCTGGGTCTGCTGGAGTCTGGCCATCTTTCCTAACTGTTGTTGTGTGATGAAGAAATAAAGCAAGGGTGAGCAGCAAGCCCACCAAAATAATATGTATAATGATTTACAATATATGAGCCTACTCATAATACTCATGAAAGTCTTGGTCAAAAGAAATGAACCAAGTTTGATATCTTAATGTGATGAAGTCGCAAAATATTCAGTATATATACATATATACTTTTCAAAATATTGGAAGTCCTCTTCCATGCATAATATACACAAAGTCCCAGTGTATAACTGTATAAAAAAAATATCGTTGCAAGGTGATCTCATATATCTAACCTTGTCTCAACGTTTTTCTGAAAATCTTTGTCATTCATAAGACAATTATTAATTAGATATAAGTTTAAAAGATGAGGTTACCAAATACCCCAATATACTTATATCTTTCCCAATACTACTTGAACTACCACCGTTCAAGTTATAATCAGTTTCAAAAGTTCATCACATAGATGAGACTACAAGACAAGATTTGAATAGATTCAATCTTTGAAATATTATTGAATGAAATAAAGTTACGAGAATACTTTATTTAGTCCCGATATATATATCCACATATATATATCTCTAAAACATTTCCTGGAACCTCTGTTATGTAAAGTATGAACAGAGTTGCAATATCGAATGAATTTGGAAGGAAAAGAAAACCTTTGGCATAAACCAGATATCTTGCTGATCAGGCAAAGATACCCATAAGTAACCTTTTCTACTAGTAGATGGACGAATTCCCCACTGGTCATCACCCTGGTCATAATTAGGACCTTATGCTGGACTGCCACTCAGCCACTTATGCATTTGATGGACTCCCACTGAGCCACTTACACTATCATGGACGCCCACTGAGCCCATGTTGCTTATGCCGACTCAATAGATGGACTTACTTCCCGAACGTTGGGTAAGTAATCAATTCATTTACCAAAACTGCAACCTTGTTGCGAATATAAAATACACCACAGAGCCGGATCCCTCAGGTTTTAAGCGAGTATTTAAATCCCCTTAAAAAGGAAGATCTTAAATATAAAATTGAGTTTTGGGATTCGCTCTAACTTTTAAAAATCATTTTGAAGACTCGAAAACACTTTATAGAGTGTTTGGAGTAAAGCTGATTTAATGAAGTAAATCAGTCCCCAGAATATTTAGAAAATGACTGAATATTATTATTTAAATAATATTCCCATAAAGAATAATCTTTTATAAAAATAATTGAAGTAGAAGTATTGAAATTTATACTTGAAACGAGTATTAAATAACCAAAGATATACTTATATAAAAGTATTATCTTTATTTGAATAACCGAAAATAAGTTTGATTATTTACACCTTATTCTTTAATAAAATAAAGAATATATTTCAGCAAATAATCGGAGTCATAGATCCTCAAATGAATATTCAAATAATATTCAATAAATAAAATAAGCTGAGTCATAAGCCCTCGAATGAATATTCAAAATAATATTCAATAAATAAATAAGCTGAGTCATAAGCCTTCGAATGAATATTCAAATAATATTCAGATAAATAAATAAAAGGAGTCATACGCCTTCGAATAATATTCAAATAATATTCAATAAATAATATAAAAGAGTCATAAGCCCTCGAATGAATATTCAAATAATATTCAGATAAATAAATAAAAGGAGTCATAAGCCCTCGAATGAATATTCAAATAATATTCAGATAAATAAATAAAAGTTAAAGTTATCGAATAAACCTTATTCGATTAATAGTTTTAAAAACTATATCCATATATATATATATATAAATAAATATATATATATATAATATACTCGGGAACATCGACTCCCGGTTTAGAAATATGTTCACCTTTTATCCCCTATACTAAGGGTATACGCAACTACTTGCTTATTTCTAGCATAGGTATTATGCAACTATAAGCATTGAAATCAACAGATAGATAACCAGATTACGAAACAGACATGCATATATACCATATTAGCATGCTCCAATATATCGCAAAATTTGCTAATAACAATCATGCAATATCACAAGATAATGCATATACATATATTTACATCACAGCAACAGTATAACGGGTAGAAAACTTGCCTGAGCGACTGGGGGTTACGAATGGCTCGGGACGAGTCTGGTAACCTATAAGCAACAAGTAAGTTGGAATTAAACCAAAGTCACTTGTAAATCTATACTTTAACTAACTTAGACTCTAACGCTCGTTTTGCGCTCACTGATTCACTTAAGTCACTCGGGTACCCTCGGCTCCACCATTTTTAATAATTTAACCTTTACGAGTTTAAAGCGATTCCTTCGCGAGTGTCTTACCAACTGCCTAACACACTTACCATAAATGTTTCATACATTAATTAACCCTTTTTGGTCTTTAACCTATGTTTCAAAGTAAGGCGAGGGAAAAAGTTTCGTTCGCGAAACGCCGTTACTTGAAACGGTCGTTTCTCCTAAACCGTGCATCGGAATCGAACGAACTACATATCAAAACGAAGCTCGTAACATGAGCTATCTAAACATGGCAGTGGTCATAATCTAGCAGGGGGTTCTCGGGTCCTAATGTTATGCACAAAAACAGTCTAAAGAAAATCGGACGTTACGACGGCTATGTTTACGCGATTTCCCAAATTTAAACCATTCAAAAACCATCACAATTCAACCTCAAATCAATCATACAACCAACATCCATCCAAAACACATCATAACAGCCCCAACCAATTCAAGTTTAACATTCATACTTATGCCTAAGCTTAACTTTAACCATACTTAAGTTCTTTTAATCAAAACAACAACATTTACCAATCCAACAACATCCCAAAACTCACTAATCTCTACATACACAACCATCAAGCCTCTCATGAACTAAAATACTCATATTATGCTCTTAACATTCAATAACAAAGATTGGTTAAGAGATTATACCTTCCTTGAAGCTTTTTAACACAACATAAGAGCTTTGAATGCCTAAAGAACCTTGATCCTTGCTTGTATAACCTTAATCTTTCATAAAAATTCAAGAAAACTAAAGTTATTTCTTGAAGGTTACTATTCACCATCTTCTTCCTTGATTTATAGAAAAAGATTGGCTTGGAATTAGAAGCTTAAACTTATAGGAAGTATGTAACTATCCATGGGGAAGCTTAGATAATTACCTTGCTAAATAGTAAGTGGTGGAGCTTGGATCTTCAAATTTTAAGAAATGGGCCGAGAGCTAGCTTGGGAAGAAAGATATTTTTGTGTTTTGTTTGTTGAAAATGAAATGATTTGCTTGGTTGGTTGATTTTTGTGTTGTTTTTGGTTAATGACTTAATTAACCTTGATTTTGTGTGGTTATAATTCAACCACACTTCCTTCCCTTCTATGTCATGCTTGTGTCACCTTGCACATGTCATTATGCTCCCACTTGTCCACACCTTGTGGTTTGATGATGTCACAATCCCTGGCTTCTTGTACAAGCTTGTCTCTTGGTCACTTATTTGTTTTACGGTTCACTTAACTTTCGTTCTCGTTTATCGTTTGAAGGATCATACCCGGGATCTTATTACTTAGGTTCCTTTAACCTTGCTCAATACATTATATTCCTTTTTATGATCCTCTATTATAATCCTTTAATTTAAATCATTTTTATCCTGTTACCTTATACTCAATTCTCTCCGTATCTTGTGGATTTCCGGGAAAAACCAAAGTGTTCGGAATTGGATTCTGACGATCTTTACATACACTTATATACTTCATAGAGTACTAATAATATCCCAGAATATCCATAACAGAACCCCTACATAGCGTGGCATGAAAAGTTTTCTCGTTCAGCAAAAACACTATTCATAAGGGTTTCAAAATTTCTCAAAAATTGGGGTTATTACACAACTCTTGTCAATTACATCTCATGTTATTCCCTAATCAAACTTTAGCCTCTTGAATAATTGAGTCACGGCTGTGGCACGACAAACTCAATATTCTAAGTCAAGTCTAACCCAACATTCCGTACAATTGAATCAGTCCCCAAAAGCCCACGGCTGTGGCACGTAACGACCTTTAGATTCTTATTCAATGTACACATCTGTATGTAATAGACAAGTATTTCTTATTTCGAAATCAAAGCCCTCGGCTGTGGCACGAAACGACAATGATTCAAAAATAAGAACTACTTTCTACCATGTTGGAAGGCTATGACCGACACAAGCCCGTTGTGTCATTGGCCAATTACTACTTGATATTATTTAATTTTAGAGGGATTATATTACGTTACAATCATAATCATATTATAAAGAAATTCTTCCTTTTAAATTAAATATTTCAAATCAATAATCAATAATCAGATGATTCCCAGATCGGGTGGAGCATTGTCAAGAGGCGTCACTTAATAACCCTTTCTTACAGATAGAAATCTGTTGTTGACAGAATCATCCTTTCTCTCATATCGAAAATTCATATTCAATTACATGTTTCACAAACACAAGAATCTCATGATTGTATTCATAATATTATTCTTAAGGTTATGAAACAATTTCACTATACTAGGTTGTCTAACAAACGCCTTATGTTTATTTAAGTTCACCTAAATCTATCATCGCATGATAAACTAAGCATATATCACATATATCAACATGAATAAACATCAAGGTAGGCATGTTACATCATCTAGCACATTAGTCTAAGCATTATACATCTCTATGTATCACATGAAGCATTTAAAAGCAATTCAAACGATCAAAAACAGCTTTAAAACACTTCATGGAATATAAACAGTTCAAAACTTTTATATAAACTAAAATTGATCACTCCATTAGATCCGTCTCGGAAAAACAAATCCAACGGTATATTGCACGCCCAAAACGGAGTTATGAAACTCCCAGAAAATTAATTTTAAAATCAACAGCAGGTCTGTAACGCATTACAGGAACGCGTTACAGGACCTGTAACGCATTCTGGTGATGCGTTACACCCCTTTTCAGCCAATACAGGGTGTAACGCATTCTACAAATGCGCAACAGGCCTTCCCGCGCGCGTGCGCCACACGCGCCTGTTCTTGGCGCCGCCTTGCCTGTTCCTGCCGTGTCTGACATCTCTTCTGCCATGTCTGTTTGTGCTTCTCTTTTGTTTCCGTGCAACAACAAACAGGTAGTAGATAACACAGACAGTACTAATATATATACATACATGCAATTCATATATATACATATATCTTTATTTAATTACGAATTTAATTATAATAACTTCAAAAATTCATAATAAAAAATCTATACATCATAAAATTATGAAAAAAATACCCAGACGATCTACAACACTTGTAGAACCCAGATCAACATTCAAAATTATTCTGAGAAACGATTTCTCATCAAACAAAAGTAATCCATAATATAACTTGTAAAAATCATAATTAATTCATACAAGCACATAAAATTCTGAAATTTTTACCACAGATCTATATGCATACAACCTATGCTCTGATACCATTGTTAGATTTTTAACGCAGCGGGGAATGGAAAAATACTTTTACACATACAAAATCCAAATAAAAGCATATAAATCGTGAATAAAAATTCGAGGGATCGAATCTAACCTTTTAAAATTAATTCGGAGACAACGATCAGAGATCCTTAGCAGTTGCTCCTCAAGTGTGAAGCACTCCACCGGTATCCACCAAGAAAATGACTTTTAGGAGGAGGAGGAGGTGGAGAGAATTTGGTTTTCTAAAACTTTTGGGTTTCTGGGGTTAGAATAAAATAGGGTCTATAATAGTGTATTTATAGGCAAAATTTTCAGCTGAAATTTTCCCATAAATATTATTATTATTATCTCATTTATTATTCTCATTAATAATTAAAACACCTTTTAATCATTAATCCTTTTTCTAAACACTTTAGAAATAATTCTCTCTCTTGATTTAATTTCCAAAAATTAAATCCTTAATTAATAATATTAAGAACTTTTCTTAATTAATTTATAATCAATTAAATCTCATTTAATCAATTATTAAATTTGCCAATTAATTATTTATTTCACAAATAAATAATTATTAGCCATTATTAATTAATTCCTCCACCAATAAATCATTCTCTTTTTATGGTGTGACCCTGTAGGTTCAATATTAAGCCGGTAGTAGAAATAAATAATAATAAAACTATTTTATCATTATTTATATAAATTCTCTAATTTATTAAATATGATTAATTAATTAATCACATTTATTCTACATCGTGAGTGATGTTTCTCAACATATCGCGACTATCCGGATAATATGAATTCACTACTTAGAATAACAAGAACCTGTCAGTGAATAGTTACCGTACAATAAACTCCTTCTACCCTACAATGTCCCGATTAAATACAAGGCATGGATCTCGTGTCAAGCATATCTAATTCAATCACTTTGCTTACCATTTACTATGCGTAGTTCTATGCAAATTAGAAACTCCTTTCTAATTTCATTCACTCTGGCCAGAGATTCCTGAACTAGCATAAGTGGATCAGCCTTGAACATTCGCTTCCTTCACTGGAAGGGGTAGATCCTTTATTGATCATACACTATCTTCGTGTACAAATTCCTATACCTAGAAGAGCCCTAATAATTGTCCCTGAAAACTAAGAACTAAACCAAAGCATAGTTCAGTGTACACAAGATGACTATGATAACCTCAAGTCTAAGGATACTTGTACAACTATCACTAAGCGAACAACTGCTGACACGTGAGTGAACTCCATCAGTTATTCAGCTGGGCGAGTCATGTTCAGTGAACTTATTCTATAATAAGCACCTACATACTAGCTATAGTGTCACCACACAAATGTCTATGAGAACAGACATCCTTCATAATGAAGCAAGCATAGTATGTACCGATCTTTGCGGATTATTAATTACCAGTTAGTAATCCTATGACCAGGAACTATTTAAGTTTAGAGTTATCATCTTTTTAGGTCTCACTATTATGATCTCATCATAATCCATAAAAAGCTTTACTCTAAACTATGGTATATCTTATTTAAACACTTAAATAGATAAAGCCCGTAATAAAAACAAAACAAGTCTTTATTAATATCAATGAAATCAAAACAGATTACATAAAAGTTATTCCTAAATCCTAATACATGATTGGACTTAGGACATATTCCTTTCATAACACTACCAATGATCCAACTTCCTTGAGTGAACCAGGTATTGGAGCAACTCCTGAGAGATTGAATCAACTGGAATCTATACAAATGGTTTATCATACCTACTTGAAAGAATACATCTTGTTGTATTTCATGACAGATGGTAGGGTTTATCATATAAGGCAAAATGCCATTCCATTGAAGTATTTTGAAGAATTGGAGCATGTACTATTCTTACTTCAAGTGGATGACAGATTGACAGGAACTGCTGCAAACTATTTGAAGGATCAGATTCAGAGACAGAAAAGACTTTATTCTGTTAAGTCTGACAGCACATCTGTTCCAAAGTACAGAGATCACAAGGGTGATATAGTTGAAATGAAGCCCAATTCTGCTCAAATTATAACTACCTTTCTAGGGTACAGGGCTGTGGAATTCAATCTTGAGTCTGATAAAGCTTATTTGATCAGACTGGATCAGGATATAAGAAAAGCAAAGATTAATGATCTCAGGGCTGCAATTTTTCAAATTGGTGAAGATACTGCAGAGCTTAAAGATGCCAAAAGGAGAATGATTGATGAACTTAGATATGCTGAGAGATGTTTGTTGAAGAACTATCTCAGAACAACTCCTAACATTAGAGAGATCAGAAGATGAAGCCAAGTCAAAGATCTACAACTGCTTAAATTCTGATATTTGTACAGACTGAAGTTGTTATCAGAAGTTAAATATTGGTAAAGCTTTAAGGACTGTAAGTTGTAGTTATCTAGTCTAATTCTCATGCATTTGTACTTAATGTTTTTGACATCATCAAATATCTGTTAAACTTGTATATTATGTTAATTTATAAGTTGGGGGAGATTGTTAGATATATTTGATAATGTCATGGCTAATATGATTTATGTTTAGTTTTCAGATCTTACTTAACAGGACAAATCAGTACTTAACTGGGAATCAATACTTATACTGGAAGTCAGGACTTAAGGATATCAGTACTTATATTATCAGGAGATAATCATCAGAAGATGGATATCAGAACTTAAGTGCTGAAGGACGTTCAGATAAGGACAGTAGCTGATTAAAGGAAAGAAGTTCGAGATAAACATAAGAAGAGATATGCATGAAGAAGGAATTCTATGAAGAATAGAATACTTGGAAGAAAAGATATCTGATTGATATATTTTAGGAAGCAGAATTATATTCCATATCAATTAGCGATTATCTTGTAACTGTGTAGTATATAAACACAGACATAGGGTTTACACTATAAGTGTTATCATATTCGAGAAGATTATTCATTGTAACCCTAGCAGCTCTCGTGATATTTGTTCATCACTGAGAGGTAACAGTTCCATATTGTAACAGAGTTTATTGTTTCAATAAAGTTTGTTTTCTATTACTTAAGATATTAAAGTTCGATTTGATTGTATTATACACTGTATTCACCCCCTCTACAGTGTGTGTGACCTAACATTATGTATGCTTGAATTTCCAGCCAATCATATCTGGTGTGCCAAATGAGATCCGCATAAAGCAGGAGCTAAGATGACGTTGGCAAATATTGAGCTGAAGTTATCATATCTGTGCAAGTAGGTATGCTCCTTCCCGTAAATATATGATTCTTTCACTTATGTCAGTTCCCATGATAAGAGAATATGCAGACACCATTTTTGAAAGCCGAAATCTTTGCCTCAGCAGATACTAAAGCAACTCTCACAGAATAATGTTGCATAGAGCCAACAGTCACTAAAATCTCTTAGACAGCCAATTACTTCTCAAGTTGGAGGATTCGTCTTGGGGGAATTATCATCCTTGAACTTCGAAAATGCAAATTATAAAATGTATTGTGTTAGTTTTGTAGTTTTAAATGCTATACAGTTGTGATTGGTTATCTTCAGCATTTCCTCCAAACAGAAGCTGTATGTTTGGACATTCTAGCAAGATTTGTTCCCTGTTGATTTGTTCACTGTTTCTTATAGGTGATCTGTTCTCAGAAGGATCTCTGAATCCATATGCAGCTGATCCTTATGCATTTGATTAGAGGTAATTATAATTCTTCTTAATCTATCTTTTATGAAAATTAATAAAACAAATCTGCTGTGACCGCCACTCTTACTGTCACAGGTTGGATTAGAAGCCAACGAATCTATACACACACACACACATACTCACTGTTATAGCATTTTAAGGGAAGAAGTCAAGCAGGCTGCCTACAACTGACAGTTTTGGCTGATACTTTGGCAATTGCACAACATCATGATGCAGTTAGTGGTACTTACAAGCATTAGAGATTTTTATAATGTCGGATGTAATAACTAGGGAATTTGGGTTTTATTATTTTTGGTTGGGATGTTTATTTTAGAATTGAATATATGTACGAATTGAGTTTGTTGTAGTGAATGTTAAGAAATTTTCTATCAATTTATATTTATGTTTCTATTGGATGTTTTTGGATGTTTTTTATTGGGATGTTAACATTGTTTTGTTTTTTTGGTTGTAGATGCAATTGGTTCCCTGTGGCTGTAAATAGTACCAGGATGGCATGCAATTTACAGAATATTAACATCATAATGATTAATGTAAATCGATGTAAAAAATGTACAAAAGACATCAGGTAAAATAATATTAAATGAAAAAGAACTAAAAAAATGATGTGAAATAGTCATTTGACATCGGTTCCGAAAAGAAACTCAATCTATATTAAGTCAAATAACATCGGTTAGAGAAATTGGCTGATGTTAAATAAAAAGATTTAACATCGATTTCATGAAGAACACCCGTGTCTTATCCATCATTTCACATCGGGGGGCTAATATAACCGATGTCTGATCAAACATTTCACATCGGGCAACTAATCTAACCAATGTCTGATCTAGCATTTCACATCGGTTTGTTCAAAAGAATTTTAATAAATGACTTTTAGAGCTTATAGATTTCTCATTTTAATGGATAAATACCTCATAATATACTCATATTCACCTAAAAATAGTGTAATATAAGCTGAAATTTGTTGCAAAGACATCACATTTAATCTTAAAATCGATGTATAACACTGTAATAGACATTGGTTGTTAACCGATGTCAAAGGCTGATGACATTTAACATCACACGCGAAGACATCGGTTCAAATTTTTTTAACATCGGTTCTAAACCGATGTCTGATCCCATATTTCTAGTAGTGCAATAACAATTAATGTTGGTAAACTAATAATTACTACGAGAATTAAACACTTGAATTAACAATATTAATCACACATGAGATCCTAAGTTCATTACTACTTCATTCAATAGTTATTGTTATTAACCTTAGCATGTAATAGTGATGATATTAATCGAACAACACGAAACTGATAAATGCCAACTTTCGTTGTACGAATACCATTCTACCAAGCATCCACAATTAAGATAGAAGTTGAATAGGCTTCAATTATGTTGAGACCCTATATGTCTACAGAATTTGACAACATAATGATTTAAGCGCAAGTTATTCATGATGATTACACGGGGAAAGTAAAACGGTTAGAGTTACCCACTAATCATGCATACAATACATGAACCTATGCTAGCATGACAAGTTCTAAATCTCAAGATTCACTGTCGCTTCACAAGAGATTAACATGCTATCTTACATGTTCGCGATGCTTATAAGACGAATAAGCACAACCTATACTAGATATCATACAATCGCCACATACCAAGGTATTAAACAATTAACTAAAGAATTCCATAGTAAATCCGCTAAAATCCCATGATCACGATTAGCCCATAATAGAACTCATCGTCACCATGAGTTCATATAAAAGCATGATAATAACACAACGATATAAGGCTAATAAAAATACATAATAAATAATGAAGTACGTCACAAGAGTATTAAGGTTCAAAGCATAAAGAAAACTAGCATCCACTGTTACAACGAATTAAAAGAATCACAAGATAAATGTATGCTTCCTCTTCTTGGTTGTTGCGTGCTAAAATGGTCTTCTCAATCTTCTTGCCCTTGCTCTTGATGATGAAAACGTCTTCCCATAAGGTTTATATAATAGCCTAAGAGAACCAGTGCCAACAGAAGCCCAATTGTACTTGAATTAATAAAATCCAGATTCTGAAATTCCGCACGGGTCGCCTGCTGTCTCCACGCGGCCGCTTGCTGGCACGCGGTCACCTGCTCCTGGCACGCGGTCACGTGCTACCCTTCTAGAAAATACTTTATTTTGCTCCTATTTTTGCTGATTTCTTCGCTCATCACCCCTAGACTGATTCCAAGCACTTCCTTAAGCTTTATTTGATGAAAACCACCTATCTAAGCAAGTTATACCCTGAAATGCAAAAACACTAGAAAACGCGTCAAATACACAAAATACTTGAGTTCAAGACACCAATTCAAGCCGTTATGAGACGCTCTAAGTGGTATAAAATGCCACTTATCAACTAAAATGGCAGACATCTGGCCATGGGAATTATAATCAAAGATCTAAAACCTGACCTATTCTTATTCCAATTCTACCATACTGTTGATATGAGGTGGGTGGTGAAGGGAGGTCTGTGGTCTTTTGATAATGCAGTTCTGGTGTTGAATATGATCAAGTACAGTGAGGGTCCCACAAAAGTCTCTTTGATACATTTTGATTTTGGATTCCAATACACAACCTACTAGAAAAGGTGGTGTAATACAAGTACAAGAAATTTGGAGACTAATGTTTCTTTTGTGGATTATTATCACATACTGGACGTTTCTGTAAGAAGAAATTGGTTAGGAATGCGGCAACTATTACTAGAGAGTGGGGAAATTGGCTTCGTGCTCCGCCGCATAGAGGCGGTGGTGGTAGTAAAAGCAAATGACCGAGGGAGGAAAGCGACGGTGACTGATTGACTAAAAATGGTAGGGATAAAATCAAATAGTGACTCGTGGGGGAGACTATGGATGAGCGTGGTTCGATTTGGTGCGATTTCGATCGAAAACCTAACCGTAACCATAATCATTCACTTTCTGAAATAAAAAACAAAAACCAAACGGACACCATCGGCGTGGTTACGATTTTTAGTTACGGTTTGAGATTGTATGGTTTCGGATTTAAAATCAAACTAAGTTTAATATAATTAAACACTTTTTATTATAGGTCTTTATTGAGTGATACCATCCGATGATTATGCAATTGTACAAAAAATATTTGATAGCTTAGATATATGTAACAGTGGTAGAATATAATTTGTTAAAAATAACACTGCAGAATGGTATAGTAGCAGTGCCCAAGCTGCAGTGGTTTAAATAGAAATGGTGACATACTAATAATGCTGACTGATGACATACTAATAATTGAAACCAATAATAAAAAGGAGGATCAGAGAATCCTTTAACCTTTAATATCCTGGTAGACCTATAGTGGTTATTATCTATATCAGAGAAACCAAGTTCAAAAAAATATATATCAATGCAATACACATTATACAAGTAGGATTATACTTAAACACGTTCAATTAATGATTATGTCAAGTCATCACCATAGCAGCAATGCAACTAAATTAAATAATACAGACCAGTTCAATAAACTAGACACTTTTAAAAGTCTAAAAGTTGTAAATACATAATAAATCTAAATCTAAGTATTATTACATTATTAGAAAAAATAGAATAGATATCGTCTCTTAGACATCGGCTACTCTTGGCACCAATGTAAGAAGTTCTTTTTACATCAGTTTTTCCCAACCGATGTCTTTGTTTAAGATAGACATCGATTTTTTTTATCCCAACCGATGTAATAAGTCAGTTTTTGAAAAACGATCCAGCAAGCCTCCCATGTTTCCCTAGCCAAATAATTTATTCCCTCTTAAAATTCCCCCATCTCATTTTTTACCTTTAGCAAAATTTCAAAATCTTGATCTTTCACCCCTTTTAACTTTATACTTGAGATTTAAATAAATTAAAAATTAAAACACATTCACATACTCTCATCTCTTAAAATATAAAAACATGAAATCAAATAAACTAAAAACTATCTCCTCTCTCTCTACTCGAGTGAAGAACATCTTTCTCTCTCTCTACTCAACTACTCTCTTTGCTGTCTCATCAAACTTTAAAAAATTCGGAGGTTGTTCAAGATGGGAAGTAAGCTCAAGTTGGAGGTTAACGATTTAATAGTTGAGAACTTAAAGCTCAAATCAGAGTTTAAAGCTCAAGTCAGAGGTCAAAGTTTGAATTGGGTAAGTTTAAACCCTAATTTTTAAATTGGGGATTTCAATTTCAAACCCTAATTTTTTAATTAGTTAATTTTAGTTAGATTTAAAAAGTTAATTTTAACCCTTATTTTTTGATTAGTTGGTCATAACTCATCATCCAGATTGGTATAATTTTTTATTTAAAAAGTTTTTCATTATCAAAAAATAATTACCATCAAATAATCTTTGGTCAAATGTTGATATTTGGTGTATATTTGTTGTTTGGTAAACAGAGTGCAACAAGCAGCTGTATACTATGGCCATCTCAGTGGTTCTGCTGAGATTATAGTTTTACGTTTGTAACCATTAACAAATTTTTAAGAATCTGAGTTGTTTATGATGATTGCAGAGACGACCTGAGATTCACATGTTTGATGCTCCATATGGGGAGCACTCTGGTGATATTGCAGGCACAAGCAACTTCTTGAATAGTGGGAGTGTGGCACTTCCTATTTGCTATTTATGGAGTATGTGTCATATGCAAGTGTCTTAGACAACAATATTTGGGGTTTCATCTTGATTACAAAGCTTTATATACCCGTTAACATATTTGTAGTTCCTTTACTTTTATATATCTGTCGTGTTTGATGTAAATACCGAACCTCTAACGGTTTGTTTGGAAACATAAAACTAGATGCGGTAAGAAAAAATGAACAGGACTTGAATCAGGCTCAATTTGAAAGCTATTACATAAAGAAGAGGCCTTTCTTAGTGCAATGTTTTTCCTGAATAAATCATCTACATTGGATTAATTATGTATATTATATTTCTACCCTATCAGTAATTAATATATTTAAATTGATTTTGATTATAAAATATTACTTTGCATAGTTTAAATTATCTCCAGTTTGGTGTCAAGTATCTGATGTAGATGTTGCTACTTGTGGGGGTGATGTTGCTACTTGTGGGGGTGATTTTACAGTAAGATATAAAAATATTATTATTCATACATGCTAGGAATTAAGATAATATAGTTGTAGTGGTATCTGGATTTTTATTTACATCTAATGTATAGTCCCTATTTTCAAGTACTAAATTATAGAAGTTAAAACATATATGCTCAAATTATACACACTGACATTATATCTTTCTTTGGTAGAGCTGCTGGTCTTCCACAATATGGTCAGCTTGGACATGGAACTGAAATGAGGTAGTTTGATTGTTTCTCTTTTCAGTTTTAACATGTACTATTTCTTTTCTCAGGGATCTCTGATAATTTTATAATCATCCTTTCATCTTCTCTTCTTTAATTTGATAATTTGATTCAAGTGTTTTTTCTCTCTCAAATGTATGTAAGCATCTCTTTTCCTTGCTAAATATTTGTGCCTTTTTTGTGTGCCTTGAATTACAAAAGGGTCCATTTTCAAGCTCTAACTTTATTATCTCTCAAGACCACTGATTTATTCACAACCCAAAAGGGTATGTTCTATATACACATATGAATCTTTATATGGATATTGTTCTTGATGATAATCTTTCTCTATTACCATTATTTCTTTTAATTTATTTGCTTATGAATGTAATTAATTCAATCTTTTTTGTACTAATATTCAAGACTTGAAGCAACTCACTATTTACTTAATAAAAATCATACATTTATGCATAAACATCACTATTAATAAGGACTAATGTCAGTTTGTAATCTGGATATGATCCTTGTTGATTGTATTTGTAAATAATTTTTTTGTTGCTTATCAGGTATCCTGGCTGGAGGAAATTGGAAATTGTGCTTGGTGGTATGAATGTTCATATCGATCCTGTAGGAGGAGTGTCAGGTACTTGATGCATTCACTTGCTATGTGCTGAAATATGATCGTGTTTACTGTGTTAGAATAAAATATAAGATCATGGAGTTTTTATTGGTTTTTTGGATCAGTTATAAACAATTATAATGTTTACAAACCTTTAATCAATACAATGGCCAGGTAACCTGTTTGATTTGTAAAAATATATAATTATAATTATGTTCATGCTCTTATTTTCTTTAAAGTATAATCGGGGCTGGTTCTGAAGATTTTCTAGATAAATTACTCCAATATTCAAAGTTGTAATAACATAAAACGAAAACCAGGTGATCACATAATCTTCATGTTCAAACTAACTTTATTAACTGCTCGTGCGGCTGTAGTTGATACTTTTAACATTGTTCATAAGCATTTCATCACTCTGATTGCTTCATAAAACTGGCCCTCTTCCGTAACATGTCCTTTTCCCTTCCAATTGATTATCCTGGACGATATTAGGAGTTTAGCGCCCCTTAGTTACATCTTTTATAGGATTATACATGCTTTACTCGATTATGATTTTTTTCACGTTGCTCAAATTTTTAGGGGAATGTATCCTCACCCGTAATTCAAACATGACATGCCTTGTACTGTTACACCTAACTCACTGAAACCTAAACATACATGGTTTTTAAGAGTGGCCATTGTATATAACTAATCTTCGTTGTTAGATTACGTGATTAATTTCTTATATGCAGTTTTGATGGGAGGAAAAGGTGGACATCATGCATCAGTTTTTGGCAAGTATCAAGAGAAGGCAGAGTTTTTCATGTGTTCATGTCTTGGAAAGGGTAGCCGCAATGTTCAGAAAACTCCAGGAGGCCTAATTTTCTGACAGTCACAATTTATTGTAATCTCAGGAATAATCCTATTGAAAGCAAAGAGCTAAATTGTTTTGGTTGGCCGATGGTGATGAGAATATACACTTTTTCCATTCTACTGCCTCATATCCAGGAGAAAATCAAATCATATTGATCATTTGATTGATGACAATGGTGTGTGTGTTAAGAAATATGTAGGGATGTGTGTTTAACTACTTCTCTAAGGAAGACATGGGTGAAATTGACAGTTAGCGAAAAATAACGGATGAATAAAATTTGATTCTGAAAGGGGATCCAAAATTTGAGGAGTTTTCTGCAGCAGTTAAGCAAATACATCCCAACAAAGCGTCGGGACCATATGGCTAAAATCCTGCATTCTTTCAGACTTTCTGGATACTAATGGGGCAGGAGGTGTACTAGTACTGTAAAAGCTGTCTAGATACGTCTAGTGAACTTAATATAACAAGCGTAGTACCTATAAGCAAAAAAGAAAATGCAAAAAAATGAGAGATCTTAGACCAATAGTTCTTTGTAATGTCTCGTATAAGATTTTAGCAAAAGTATTGGCAATTGGAATTAAAGTTGTGCTTCCTGATGTGATATCAGAAAATCAATCAGCCTTTGTCAAGGGGAGAAGCATAACAGATAATGTACTCATTGCATTCGAAATGATCCATTATACGCGATTGAAGAATAGAGGGCTTGTAGGAGAAGTAGCTCTTAAACTCGATATCATTAAGGCCTATGATCTGAGTGAGTCGGAAATTCTTACAGTAAAGAATGAAAGCAATGAATTTTTCTGATAAATGGATGGAATGGATGCTTCTTTGTGTCAAAACCATTTTTTATCAGTTTTGTCTCAGTGACTCGTTAGTTGGACTAAGCGTGGTTTACAACAAGGGACCCCGTTTTCCCTTCTCTGTTTCTTTTGTGTGTAGAAGGCCTCTCAAATGCTATTGATAATTCTGTATCGATGAGTGATATTCACGGTTGTAAGATAAGTCATTCAGATCCCACTATTCTCATCTATTATTCGCTGACGACATCTTCCTGTTCTTTCAAAGGACTGTAGAGGAGGAAACTGTTGTGAAAAATGTTTTATTGACTTATGAGAAACACTCGGGGAAATCTGTGAATTATCAAAAATCAGGAATCTATTTTAGTGCCAATGTTCGAAGGGACAAGCAGGCTGAGATCATAGGTATTCTTGGAGTTCACAATGACATCACCAACACAAACTAACTAGGCTTACCTTCATAGTAGGATGATAAAAACAAGAGTATTTGGCTATTTGAAAGAGAGCTCGAGTAAAAGAATCCAAGGCTGGCTTAAAAACCCGATCTCGAGAGCTGGAAAACTGTTTTAATAAAAAACATTGCCCAAGCGATCCTTGCATACAGCATGTCATGTGATCTACTCCCGAAATATATTTGCAAAGAGCTGGAAATTATGTTTAATAACTAATGGTGGCAGTCTAAGACTAGCGAAAGAAGATGTTTGAATTGGCTATCGTGGGGTAAAATGAGTGTGGCTAAGTCAAGAGGAGGCTTGGGTTTTTGGAACCTTTATGTTTTTAATATCGCACTTATGGGCAAGCAGTGCTGGAACTTTATGAACAACCTACAGTCTTTGGCGTCGAGGGTTTTTAAAGCACAGTACTTCCTAAATACTCATTTTCTGAGAGTAAGAAAATGTAACAATCCGAGTTTTGATTGTCATGGTATAGTAACAACTAAGGAAGAACTCAAGAAAAGTTTCAGGTGGGTACTAGGTAATGGGGAGGATATTGTGGCCACAAAGGATCAATGGTTTCGAGTGAAAAAATATTTTTCTAACCATGATTATGAAGAGAGAGATGAGAAAGTCTCCACTTACATTATGACTGATTTAAAGCAGTGAAATACCTATCTTGTTAGTGCTAATTGTTTACCTCAGTATGTAGAAGTTATCAAGTCAGTTCCCATCTCTCAACGTGATGTTCGTGATAGGGTGGTCTGGTCAGATTCCACCATAGAAGCGTACTCTATTAAAGAAGGCTACATGTACAGTTAAAGAAGCTAGCGGTACCACACAAGATGAAGATCTTTATGCGGAGGTTTTATCGTAACACAATTCCAGTGCATAAATGCCTGAGTTCAAAAAGTATATCCCTTCCTGTCACATGCCCGATGTGTAATGCTGATGAGGAGCACACTTTTCCTGTTTTCTTTGTTTGTTCTTTTGCGTCTCAATGCTGGTCTCATGTTGGTCTGATTTATGACATGCTTGATATTGATTGAGCCCATGAATGGCTGCTAAGTAAACTAAATGATGCTCATGACGATGAGATCTTAAAAGTTTGTACAGATTTATGGGAAATATGGACTTGGAGCAATAATAAATTTGGGACGATAAGAGAGTGACAACTGCTGTAGAAATGGATAACATATTTTATTGTATTGAGGAGTGGAGAAGAGAAAGAATTAAACGAAATGGGGGGTCTCAGGTCAAATGCCAGCAACAGAAATACAAATGGAAGCCCCCTCCTAAAGTTATGTTGAAAGTTAATGTAGATGCGTCTTTTTTTCAGGGACTCTGCTACCTTCTCAGTGATGGTGTTAAGAAATCACAGAGGGACTTTTTTAGTAGGTAAAACCTTGCATTTCCCTCTCCTCGTGAAGCCTTTTCTTGGATCAAGGAACGAAAGCTGCATACTAATAGGATCGAGTTCGAGTCAGATTCTCTTGTGGTGGTCCAAGGAATCAACAAGAGAGGGGATAATTTACTCGAAATAGGGAAAGTACTCGAGCAATGTAGAACAAGTCTTAAAGTGTTAGTCGCAACTTTCATTCATTTTGTCAGGAATCAAGCAAATAGAGTAACACATTAGATTACACTCCCTGCCTGTTGTTTGGTGGTAGAGGCTGTTTTGTTGGATTCATCATTTTCATGAAATTTGCTTTTGGTTTCAAAAAAACTAAATCGTAACAAGTGCTCTTATTTAACACGAGATAAACTCAGGCTTCAATCAAGAGGAGTGCTAGGTGTATAGAATTTTGTAAAAAAAATTTGTACATAACAACTTGGCAATTGATGTGGGTGTTTTAATTCGGTTTGTTGATATAAATACAGGGGTCATTCCAATTAAAAGACTGTGGTCCCTATACAACAACCATTTTCCTAATTTTAATTACTAATTTTAGTGACTTCATTAAAGTTAATTAATTAAATTGATGAACATTAATTTTTTTTAGTGATAAACATATTGGGTATTATATTATTATTTTTTCATTTTTACGTAATTACTTTATTTTTAATTTATATCTATTCATAAATATAAAATGAAATAACAGCGGGTTCATGTAAATTTATCCTACTGTTATATAAATTAAAAAATTATAGGCATTATTTATTAAATTTAGATAACTTTCTACTTTTAAAAATTTAATAATTTTCTAGAAATTTTGATTATAACAATATTATTAATGTTTTTGCTTCAAAAAAACTAAAAAACAATTTTCAAATAATTTATGTCATATATATGTACTTGATTCATTTCTTCATAATTTTCGGTTAATTTTCATAACATATTTTATTAAAAAATTATGCACTATAAGTTGTTGTATTGTTTTTACAATTTTTAGTTATTTTATTATTTGATGTATTTTTCTATTTTTTAAATCATTAGGGCCATTTTCCGTATTTTGCACATAGCACTCTAAGTGTGCTTTGCAAATGGTCAGAAATAATTGCTAAAGTTTGATACTAATATTAATCTGTAATAATTATTAATAAGAAAAATCTCGATGAATAATAGTACTATATTATCAAAAATATCAAAATTTAATATTTACTTTATAATTTAATTAACAAATTTCACTACATACTCGAGTTTCTCTGCAATTATGTAAAATTTATTTATCTAATTTTTATTTCTTTGCTTTCATCTCGAATTCAATTCATTATAATTAAATAACTAAATAACTTTTATTTACGTCTTTTTTAAACTCAGTTTACTACAATTCTCTACACTATAATTAATATATTGAGAGCTAGTGTACGAGTTTCTGATAGGGAGTAAAATAAACTCCGATTGCATAATTAATGTTACATTAGTTATCAAAATTGGGCGGATAATTAAGCCCATTAGAAAAGGTCCAAAAATCCTGAATATTAATTAATTTCGTAATTAATTAATAAGGTATAAATCAGTTTATAATAAAGTCCAAACAGGATACAATTCCTTGGGGATTGGCCTCCAAGAAATCCCATAGGATAAGGAATCAGTTTCCTACTTCCTAGGACTCCAAATTCCATTCTAATTCAGATACTTGCCCACCAAGTCCCCTAACTCTAGTCCAATTCAAGGGCTCCCAACACCTATATAAGGGGTCTCACCCCCACCAAATCAGAACAACGTTTTTTGACTTGATCATTGGCAATCAGCAAGGTACGTAGGCAACTTGTTAAGGCATTTCAAGTCACGAGACACAAGAGCAGTCAAAACGAGCCTTGAATCTCATGAACCCTAGTAATAAATATAATAATTAATATACCCTAGTTATTAATCCATAACATTTGGCTCCGTCTGTGAAAACTGAACAACAACCATGACAAGAACACGGAGTGGAAACAACGCCCCTGAAGGAACACGAGCTGGGACGACCCAGACGATTTCGTCAACAGTGGAGATACCTCCACATTCGACGTATGCCGCCACCCAAGGAGGAGCCTAGGTAGGGGTAACTGAACCTCAGCCACAAGGGACGATTCCCCTGGCTCCTCAAGGGACGAATTCCCAACATCAACAGCTACATACACCAGTGAATTCTCGACCCGTTGGGTATGAGTATCAACTGTTGTGACCACTAATCCCCCTTATGGGATGCCCCTTTACCCCGAGGTTGGAGAAAGTGGACATGCTAATCGGAGTGAAGCACAAGGGCAGACACCCCAATATATACGTGGTTTGGCTCCTATCCTGGAGGATCAAAAATTCTCTGGTCCTTACATTGAGAGAGACTCCGAATCTTCGAATGATGATGTGGCCCCACGAAGGAGGCGTGCTGGAAAAGAGCTGATGCCTGATGGTAGCCAGCGTCCTAGGAGCACCTGATAGACGAATCCTCAAGAAGTGCAGGAGAGAATTAGGGCTCACGAGGCTGAGATTCAATGGCTGAAGCGCGACCTGGAGGCGCACCTGACCCCCAGACTCCCACTACCACCAAGGAGGAGAAATTCTCCCCCAATCATAGACCTGGATGGTCCACAGCAGAGAAGGGCTGTTGTCCCAAGGGCTGATCTAAGTAATTTTCTACCCCTAGGAGATCCTGACGATCCCACTCCACCCTTTACTGAAGAGATAATGAATGCCCATATCTCAAGAAAGTTTAAGATGCCCACCATCAAGGCTTATGATGGGACTGGAGACCCCGCTAATCATGTCAGGACATTCTCTAATGCATTGTTGCTGCAGCCCGTGAATGACGCTATTAAGTGTCGAGCCTTTACTCAAACCTTGTCGGGAATGGCTCAAAGATGGTACAACCGTTTGCCTCCGAATTCTATTGGATCCTTCAGAGAGCTAAGTCAGGCTTTTTTTAAGCAATTCATCAGTGGGAGAGTACATGAGAAAACTTCAGCATCCCTCATGAGCATTGTGCAGGGAGCAAAAGAGTCTTTGAGAGACTATCTGAATCATTTTAGCAAGGAAGCTTTGAAGGTACCATACATTGATGACAAAGTAGTCATGATAGTGTTAGTGTTTGTTCCCTAGAGACAACACTATGCTATTTTAGTTTAAGACATTAGGATTATTAATGTTTATGTTTCATCGATTATTCCATTTATAATTTATTAATTCTTAATTTACTGTGATATAAATGTTAGATTAATAAATATCCTTGGAATATGATATGCAATTCTATATCTCTAAGTACGTGACTTAGAAATGAGATTATGAGAATAGTATCAATATTCCTAAAGGTCCATAGTCGAGTATTATTATTAAGGGACAATAATAATACATTAAAACTGGTGTGTTTGTTGACTGATGATCACATCTCATTGATCATAGGTATGATGATACTAAAGTAAAAAAAAAGGCAGATATATATGTACATGGTGCTGGACAGACCCAATATGAGATTCTACATGTCTGTTGTGTCATAAGTAATTCTCACAGTGATAATGATGTAATGGTCCTTAGACCTGAAGTCATTATATTTCTATACGAGAATTAATATACATTGATTCCATTAAAAGTTATCTTTGACCGGATAATGATAAAAGTGGATATTATGTATATTATGAATCGTATGAGAAATATGAATGATCTAGATGGGATTGAACCCTCCTATTTTAGGAGTGATATTATTGGCCTCTTGTGTGAGCTAGACTATGAAATGCGTGGCCACACTTAAATGTTGATTTGATATGATAGTCTACTCATTGATCAAGTAAACTTGGATTAAACTATAATTAGGATGACACATTACATGCCTCTAGTTTAATCTATAATATTTGGTTAAAGGGATTATATTACATTATACATTATTCACAAAAGGTTTAATCGATCACCGATTCAATTATTATTACTTGGGTAGCAATGATGTATTACTAGATGCCGCTCATTGTTTACGATTTTAAATTAGATTTAAAATTCGTTGTCAACGTAATAATAACCTATAGGGTCACACACTAAGACCTATAGGGTCACACACTAAGAATGCTTGAAGGATTATTTAATTTAAATTGGATTTAAATTATATTAAAGTAATTCGAATTATTCATATTATTAAGTATGACTTAATTAATTAGATAAATATTGATATTCAAATTTACTAATATTAATTATGAAATTTATTTGTTAAATAATTAAGTGAGACTTAATTATAATACAAATAGGAATTTCGAATTAATAATAACTCCTAATTAGTTAAGAGTTTTAATTCGTTTTTCTACTCCCTATATAATATCTCTTGTGTGGCTGATTTTTGGTGGGCATGGAAGACTTTTACAAAAACCCTAGCCACCAAGAGAGAAGATGGAGAGAGCAAGAAAAAACGAGTTTGTGCTAGTACACATTCAATCCTTGCGTTCAAGCATTCGTGTGGATACCGATAGAGCGTAGATCGCGAGAGCAGGATGCGTGGTGATTGAACAAGATTTGGATCTCCATTAGTCAACCAATTTGTAAAGCTTCTTAAGGTAAAAAAATCTGATCTACGAATTAAATATCTATTTTTCACATGGATCCTGCGTTGGGTTTCAAAAATTCTGATTTTTCACGTTTTTAATTACTGTTTTCGTTGCGTTTATGTGCTCGAAACCCTAACAGATAGCAGTGCAACAGGGAACTAGGGACGAGTTCTTCAAGATGTCACTAGTCAAGCGCCCCCTGAAAGCATGTTACAGCTCTAAGACAGGTCTGGGAAGTACATCAAAGTGGAGGAGAACATGAGGAAGACGGTAGTAAATAACGAGCTCGCTGGTGGCAAGAAGCGAAAGACTGACCTAGAATATATTGCTAAGGACAAGTATCCTAGAACTGAGCAAAACACTGATTCAACCCCGAAGAAGGGAGGACCTGGGCAAAAGTTTACTGAATATGCTAAGTTGAATGCTCATATAAGCTAGATCTTGATGGAAATTGAGAAGGATAGAGATGTTCGTTGGCCTAAGCCCCTGAAAAATGATCCTACCAAACTAGATAAGAGCAAATATTGCAGATTTCAAAAGGATGTTGGCCATGACACCGATGAGTGTAGACAATTGAAGGATGAAATAGAGTTCCGCATTCAAAAAGGGAGGTTGAGCAAGTACACGGGAGATGGAGCAGATAGGAATAATAACGGAAGAAAGAATTTTGATGATCATAGGAGGGACCAAGACGATCAGGGGAAAAATCCCCAGCCTAGGGGACCGGTGATAAATGCAATCTTTGGAGGACCACGACCCCGAAGGCCTGTGATAAATATAATTTTCGGAGGACCAACTGCTGCTAGTTCATCCAAAAACTCAAGGAAAGCATATACTATAGAAGTTATGCATATTGTTGGGGATGCCCCGAAGAGGGCTAGGACAGGAATGACAGTGGCATTTGATGATTCTGACTTGGAGGGTGTGAAATTTCCTCATGATGACCCGCTGGTCATAACGCCGATAATAGGGAACAACCCGGTGAAGAGGGTCCTTATAGATAATGGTGCCTCGGTGGACATTTTGCTCCATGATACCTGTTGGTGAGACTGCGTAGCTGTATGAACAGTTACGTGATAACTCAACACAATAACAACACTAGAACATGACAGGTTAATAATACTACGTCTACACAAGAAATCAGGAAGAATGAAGACAAGACAAATACATGAATCAGAAGATTAGAAGAAAGCCTGAAGTTTGTCTACAGGTCACTGGAAGAAGTTCATTAATATGATCATGCCTCAGTGAAGAACAAAGGTTAAAGACAATCAGGGTTTCAAAAATATTGAAGATTCAGTATACAAGTGCCACCGGAAGATTTCAGTGTATTGGCATTGATTGAAGATAGACAATGTTCGAAGCATAGGAATCTGAAGAATTGAAGACAAGGTATAGACAGAGGTACCAGAAAGGATTCCAGTGAAAGTACAGTTGTTTATTGACGATCAGTGTCTGAAGCAATAAAGTTGAGGCAAGCTTAACAATGAAATCAAGGCTATAATACGAAGACCTGAATCGGGGTTAGTCGTCTGTGAACCAGGCCAGTTGCACTACGCGTCAACAGCTCGTGAAAGGAATCTGGATGTTATTTATAGAAGAATTGTTAAGTTGAGGAACGTACTTGGATTGAACGTTTATATGTTAAAGTACGAGAAGAGGTGCGCGGGGTATACAGCTCAACAGCTCAGGGGACTGGCGAAGCTCAAAGTTTAATTGTTAAATTAAATAAATTATTTAATGGACTTTAAAAAAAATTATTTAATAAACTTAAAATAATTTATCTTATAAACTTTAAATAAGTTTATTTTATAAATCTAAATTAGTTTATTTATATAAGTTATATGTAAGTTTATTTTATAAATTAATTTAATTACAATTTAAATTAAAAGAAAAGAAAAAAAGAAAAAGGAAATAGAAAAAAGAAAAAGAAAACAAAAGAAAAAGAAATCAAAAAGAAAACAAAAAAAAGAAATCAAAAAGAAAAAGAAAAAAAAGAAAAACAAAAGAAAAAAAAAACAAAAAGAAATAAAAAGGGGAACGTGTACATTTTTGTTTATGTACAAGAACATGTACTTGGTACATGCACAATCAAACCTGTCGCCATACAGAGAGACCTACCCCTGTCACCACAGAGATTAAACTCCCTCCTGTGCTTCCTTATCACCATAGAGAAGTAGTGCAAATAACTCTAAGGCACAATTCAAGAGCTGAGTATCCTGGTCGCCACAGAACTTGTACTCCGTGTCGCCACAGAGAAAAGTTGTCGCCACAGAAGTACTCAATTCTCAGCCACAAGTTTTATTGGATAAAAGTCTACACTTTGCAGCAGAAGATAGCCAGCCATTCATTTGTTTTGGGGATTCAATTTTCTGTTCATCTTTTCTCCCAAAAGAGAAGTGAAAATGGCAGCACTGATTTACAGAGAAGCTCAAACTATTTGTATATCCGTTTAACTTCTCACCGGAGTAACGTTATAATGCCCGATTCAATTCTTGTATATTCTTAGGGGAATTATAATCGTTACCCCGTAATTAAATCCTAATACAAACAAAAGCTAGATTATTGTATAGGATTTTATTTGTAAATCTTTGTAGTAGCTAGGAACTTTGTCGTTCTTAGATTGTAGCCGGTTAATTTATTTACCGGAGTGTAACAACACCCTCGAGGATTTATATACAAATATATATTTCCCCGAATATCTTGTGTTCCTCGTTTTTATCGTTCCAAACACTATTTCTCTCAAGAACATGGAACCACTAAGCGAGCACTAAATATTTTATCCGCTAAAGATTCGAAAGCATTTTTAATTTAGTGATTATCGTATTCAACCCCCCTTCTACGATAATTCGGGACCTAACAATTGGTATCAGAGCTGACTGATTGATACACAAATCAGGATTCTTAATTAAATTTATTTTATTAATTTGAATTTACATTAATTTATTTTATAAATTTGATTTAGTAAATTTATTTTATAAATTTATTTTAAATGAGTTTATTATTTAAAATTAAATAAGTTTATGTTTTAAACTTAATTTAAATAAATTTATTTTATAAATTTGATTTAAATTAATTTATAATTTAAATTATAGTAAATAAGAATTTTTAATTTAGATTAATTTAAGGGTACATGTTCAGTATTTATTTGCTGCCAATTCAAGTAGTTGGTTGATTATAGTTGTGAAGCTAAGTTAAAGCAGCTCAAAAATGGCATAATTTTTATTTAATTAAAATCTTTCCATTTGAAAGACTTGGTAACTTGTTTTGTACATCCATCCACGTGCACAAAGAAATTAAAAACAAAACAAGTTCAACTTTTTGGCAGCTTAGAAATTGAATTGAAAATTCAATTGTTTTGGATGTTAAATTGGCTTGGTGTTTTATCTACTCGAGTCGCCACAGAAGCCAGGAACGCGGAAAAAAGCTGGCAGCAAATTGTGATAACATGTTTTTAGTTAACAAATGACAACCAATTCCTTACACTAGCTAAAAAGTTTATTTATAAATTTAAAATAAATTTATTTTACAAACTTTGATAAATTTCTTGTATGAATTTAATTAAATTTATTTTCAACTTAATTAAGTTTATTTCAATAAACTTAAATAAGTTTATTATGAAATAATTAAATTTATTATATAATTTATATAAGTTTTTAATTTAAATTTACAATAAAATTTATAACTTAAATTTATTATAGTATTGAGATTGGTTACCAAGTTGGTAAAAACAAGAAGACAAAGCAGGCATCTGGTTGTTCACACGCGCGGAATTGCATGACACGCACAGATTGGTTGGCTGGTGCAATTTTTCTCTCTACTGCCTTCCTCTCGTCGCCATAGACGAAACAGAAACAAGTAGCTGGTCGCAAGAGCGGAACAATCGCCACAGCCAGGGACGCGCGATGCCTCTTGCGACCGGGTGAACTGAAGGTGATCGCAATACACTTCTCTGTTGTGATTTAAATAGTCAGCCATTCTTGTCGTCATACAAAGCTACTCTAATTCAGTAAGTCGGCGCAAAAATAGCGGTAACCTTCAGGTGTCACCACAGATGAATTGTTTTAGGTTCTGTCCATATCTGTTGTCCCTGATTTATTTATTTATTTTTTTTCGATAAAATTTAAAATTCTTTAATTTAAATTTTTCTTAGATAATAATTTACGTTTTATTTAATTTTTAAGAAAATTCAAAATTCTTGAAAATTTAAATCTATGTAAATATTTATTTTTGATTAATTTATTTTCTAAGAAAATTAAAAATATTGAAAATTTAAATTTCTCTTAAATATTAAATTAAGGGTAATGAAAGTATTGGTAGACTCAGGATTCCTCCGTACTTTTAAAGTGGATTTTAATCTTTCGAAGAAAATGAAGACCATGTGCTATTCAGACGGAAATTGTAGATAATGGTTTTCTTACTCCGACAAAATTGATTTCAAGACCTATAGACGAAAATTGTGGAAACTCCTCAAAGGCTTACTCCATAGGATATCACTGGGTTTTCAAACGCAGGAATTGAATGAAATTTTTACGGGTACAGTTTTTCTCGGAGATTTTAAGACAACTCTATGATTCTAGATTATACAGTCACACAGTGGTTTGTACCAATACTATATATATCCGGGAATCAATGAGATCATACATGCAGGATTTGTGGAGGTCAGAGAGAACAGGAATTGTGGAGGTCAGAGAGAATAGCGGGGAAAAACAAACATCTCAGTTACATGCAGTATAGTTGGAACCTCGGGACAGAATGTAAGAGTTACTGATAGCTGAATCAAATGATTGATGTTTAACTTGTGCATGTTACTATAGATGATCTTAAATACGTGTTTGAATATTTGTTGAACATGATTAATTGCTTTAGTAAGATATATGTTTTCCAGCACTTAAGACCTTTGTCTATACTTATCTCCTGTATTCTAATACAATGTGATTTATTCATTTGATCTGAATTGTTTGTTAAGATGTATTAGTTTATATTTGGATTGAGATAGATAGATGAGATTCTTTAACAGGATTGGACTAGATAGAATTAGTGATTTATTTGTTAATTCTGTTTGTTCCATATCATGCATGTCTTGCTTAATTCTTATGTGTAATGTTTCTGAATGAATGCCATGTATTCTTAATACAATGCTTGTCTATTTCAATTCCATGAATGCATCTCTTAATACTTGCATTAATTATAGAAAAAGCATGTTTATGATTACTATAGGGCAAAGACTACTAGTCCTCCTTATGTAAGGCTGGAACCATGTTTCTCCTAGCCTAGAGACAGATTTGTCAAGGGTATTGAAATGGAGAAAATGGTCAGTCAAAGATAAGAATTAGCATGATAAGGTTGCAGCTGTTGTTATCTCTGATTATAATAATATCTTTAATCCAACTGGACTCAAATTGATAAGTTGGGTACCAAGAACTGTTAATCCATTTGTGAGTGCAGGACATAACAGGTTAATTGATTCATATGTATTCTTGGTAATTCATACTCAAGGCATATGATCAAAGAAAGAGCCTCACAATCAAATGTGATTGACAAAAGCTATTCCGTCAATAATCTTTGGAGATGACATCAAAGGTTTTCATTACTGGACAAGCTATATAGATGAAGGGATGTCATCATGAATTGAACAATTGGTATCACTGATAACAACTAATCATTGGTGTCACTGATAATAATTGAAGCAACTTCCTTGCTGGAGAATCAAGGCACAAATCCTCTTATCAGACAGTTCTGCATCAAAGGACAAAAATGTCAATTAAATGAAAGATTAGTGTCTCATCTGAAGCAGGAAGATTGAGAAGCTTGCTCTGATTAAGAGTAAGTTGGAAGCTCTCACCCTTGAACATCAACTCAAGAAACTCTTTTATAAAAAGGGTTAGTGAGAGGACTGCCTCATCCGGAATTCAGAAAGACAATAAATGTGAGGCATGTCAGAAGAGAAGTCAAAGACAACATCACATCAAAGTCTCAGTGATGGTGGTTGACTACTCTTATGAAGCAAAGTTGTTGTTCGTGCGTTCTAAAGATAAGACATCACAGATAGTGATTGATCATATCAGAAGATCAAGCTGGAAGCTACTGTAAAAGAAATGATCTTGTGATCAGATAATGGGACTGAATTCAAGAAGCAATTCTGATTAATATCTGTAACATCAAGAATATTCCGAGACTTATTCAGCACTGGGAACTCCGTGTTAGAATGGAGTGGTACAAGGGAAAAACCAAAACTTGATTAAAGCTACAAGGGAAACATCAAGCTAAGCAAGACTTTCTAAATACCAAAGGGCTGGAGCAGTCAAAACAGTTTGCAACACGTAAGATCAAGCCTTGATCTGGATGTATATATGAAGACCAGTAATGAGTTATTGGCCAACAGAAGCAAACACTGGATAACCTCAAAGTGTTTGAAGAGAATGTTCTACAGTTAGGATATTTTCCATGGCTACTAAGTGGAGTCTACAACCTACAGGGCATTTGTGGTTGATCAACAGAAGGTGATAGACAGTCCAAGTGCACAGTTCAACAACTCCATTCTCCAAGTTATTAAAAGTAAAATTGATGGTATTGATGATTCTTATCCAAGCAGTGGAATAGCAGTGTATAACACAACTCATTATTTCAATCAAACCAGTCAGCAAGGGTAAGGATTTTCAGGAAATCCCAGCAACAGCTTAGGGGGAGCAAAAGAAGGATCAACTAGTCAGACACAACACCACATTGAATATTAGAGGACACTAAAGAACATATCTGCCGAGACAAAGGGTTTGATGTCAATATTATACCTAGAGTATAGTTCTTAAGTGATCCAGATGGTTGAGTAATGATTAGCAGGGCTACTGAGTGTGAATGAATATTTCTCTAGTTTTCTATCTGAAGAAGAAACTAAGAAAGTTACAGAAGCTCTGATAGATCCGGATTGGTTGGGTGATTGTAAAGCAAGATGAGCTCAATCATTCAGCAAGCAGATTGTAGGGAAGCTGGTATCCAAACCAAATGACAGTATTGTAATTGGTACAAGGATAACCATAAGTCAAACTGGATGACAATGGCATTGTTATGAGGGACAAGGTCAAACTGGATGCTAGGTTATTATCATGAAGCAGTATCTAACAGATAGCACCAGTGATGAGACTTGAGGATATTACGACATATCAGGCACCTGATGCACATTACACTTGGAATTGGACTCTAGTAGATGTGTACAAGTGCACTCCTCGTTGGTGAGTCAAAAGAGGAAGTCAATGCACCACAGTTCATGGACTTTGCTTTTGCAGACCTATTGGACTACGTATATCTCTTCTTCACAAGCTCACTTCAGGTTGGTATGAACTAGTATTCTACTCAAGCAATTGTCAAGGACATGGTATGGCACTCTAACTGAAGTTACAAGTTTAATATAAACTAGTAGAGTCGTTATACTAATAACTCTTTTATCATTAGGCACAAATATAATGTTATATATGTGCTCTGATATAATGATAATGTTATATGTTGGTCTACTGACAAAAACTTGTGCAAGATTATTTGCTAAGTAATTGTAGAGTATGTATGGAGGAGCATGTTGGAAAGGTTACAATTCTTTTTGGGATTACTTTAAGCAAGCCATTAGGATAATTCTTTTAGGAGCTCAAGCAAGCCAAAAGAACAATTCTTGTAGGAGCACAAGTAAACCAAAAGGATGATGGCAATACAAGTAAGTTAAGGATCTTTTGAAGATGAAAAATTTGGAAGATTCTGAACATGCCAAGACTACTTACCAACAGAAACCACTAAAGCTTGATCAGTGCAACTCAGGTATAATAACAAGCTATATAGGTATGACGAGCTCACTCTTTTACTCAAATGCTACTAGACAACATGTAATGTTCTCAAGATGCCAATGTGCAAGGTTCCAAGTGGATCCTAGAGAATCCAATCTTATAGCTATTAACAAGATTATTAGATATCTTAAGGGACTACCAACTCTTGGAGTAAAGTACCCTAAAGATATTATGCTTAACATGTTTGGCTATATAGATACAGATTATGTAGGTTGTAAGAAAGATAGGAGAAGCATCTCTGAAGCTGTCAACTTAAGTGACATGAGAAGCATCTCAAGAAGCTGTCAACTTCGTGGAAGAAGATTGATTTCTTGTTATGATGAGAAAAAACCTCAAATCCAACAACTCTGTGAACACTCTATGACAAGGCACCTTCACACCAGGTATCATTTAATTCGAGAGCATGTCTTTTAGTTAAAGAGTGACTTGCAGAAACACTTATTAAATAACTTGTTAAAATTAATCTTTCAAGACTGGTTTGTAAGTGTGGGATATCATTCATTACATATTATTTGGAAATCCCATTTGTGAGGAATTCTTAATATAAGTTCATAAGTATTAAATCTTCAATATTTAAAGGACTTGTAAATTTATCAGTAATCCAGTACCTCGTACTTAGTGCTACTATCTTGATTATCATGATTACAATGTCATGTACATTTGTGGTAGTTAAGTATTATAGCAGTAAGTTTGAATATTATTTTAATTGATTTAAATTATGACTGTAGACAATTCCATTCCATATCAGTCTCATAATTTTAATTGTATTAAAATAATATGGAACATAGTTATTTGTATCATGTACGAATAATTGTGATACTTTTAGTATTAATGAGATTATTTAGAATTTTTGTTCTAAGTAATCAATGTTTATTTCTAAAATCACTAATATTAAAAGTTGAAGTATTTTCTAAGTTATGTGTATAAAACTCTCAATATTTTATATGCTTAGAAAGTATTTCTAAAATTTCTAATTATCCAGAGAATGATTGCCATGTATATAAGTCATGTATCCTATTGGTGATTATTCAAGGATAATTATGAAAATATTTAAGTGCTATTATCTAACTCATATATATTTAGTATTTATTATTTATTTTAGGTAGTTTGGATTATGGAAATTGAAGCAATTCAATAATTTTATTTATTCCATAATTCAAACTAACTTAAAATAAATAAGCAGCATGATTGATTGTAACTAAATCTATCAACAATTGATATCTATTATATTGATTGTAACTTATGTTTTATAAGTTAATTATGAGATTTTGGTTTTAGTGAATTTAGCAATGCTTATATCTCAAGAATTCACTGAAATCAGAATCATGATTGTAGCATGAATAGTTGTGTGCTAATTCTTGACTCATATCAGTCAATGATAATTAGTTAAGAGTTTAACTATAAACTAATTGTGGAGTATTAGTATTTATGACATTACTTAGAACTCCTCTAAGTAATCAATGCCTATCTTCAGTCACTTATACTAATATAAAAAGTGTAAAAATATCTCTTGAAGTACAACTATGGTTATAATGTTTGATGCTTTATTATAAATAACCACATGTTGTCCACTTAGAATAATTTTTATACTTACTTGCAAATTCCTAAACACTTTGATAATAGATGCAATACTCAATGGATCAAAGTATAGGGAACTTAGAATATTTTTCTAAGATTGCAAACATGTCAATGTTGGTTAATGTTGCTTTATTTATCGAACCAATATTGTTTGAGATACTACAGTTGTTATGAGTTAACAATTGTATGATATATTAAATTGAATGCTGATAACTTTTTGATAGATAATTGGTATTTAATTCATTGATATCTTATTTTAATAGTTAAAATAAGATGCAACATAATTATTGGTATCTAAAGTACCTGACAAGTATCAGACAATGATATATTGTTAATATTTTGTTGTAGATAATTATGAGATATTAAGTTCTAGTGAATCTATATGAGTTGCTATATCTGAAAGATTCACTATAATTTAAAATTAGCAGCATAGTCAGTCTTATTAAGATTATTTATCAATAAACAATTTTGTTGATTGTAATCTTATAAAGATAGATTATAGAGCTTTTGATATGAATGAGAATTGCTTAGACTTTACCCTAAGTGATCAATGCTTTTACAAAAACTCATTCATATTGAAAGACAAAATCTTTCTTTCTCTTCTTAATACTGCTAGGTCATTAGTCTGTGTCTTATCAAATCATTTATCTTTTTAGGCATAAAAACAGACTTGTGCACTCGAACAGTTTTAAGAGAAAAATCAAACTTCTTTCTACATTAGTGATTTCTTATTTCATTAAATCTTTTTGAAATCACTATTGTACATCATTTCTCTCAAAATATTAAATGCATAATTTTCATTCATTATAGATCTTAAGTGCATTTTATCTCTATATTGCCATATGTTATGTGATACAGGTTCAGCCTCCAATGGCCTTATTTTATTTGATAGTCATGAGGTTGAAAACCCAGAACTTCTATCCCAGACTGTAAAGACAAACACAGAAACAGAACCAACCAACACTCTCTTACCCCTCAAATGAAGTATGAATGAGCGTGAGGGATAAAGTGCCTTAGTACACCACAAAAGGAAGGTTCTGAAGTCAACCCAGCAGCTCTGTCTCCTACAAAGATGAGTCGTATATAAACAAAGACAACTGCTAGCCCCCATACATCTTCTCAAAAAGATGTAATGGCTGAAAAGGCACAAAATAGTTACTAGATTCATCCTCTCAACAGGGTGCGTCTATTGAAATTCGCTTGTTGGCCAGGGTATCCGATGTAGTGTCAC